>NC_134646.1:67974496-68277527 GCF_030463565.1 Pelecanus crispus | reverse complement strand
TAGGAAGACATTGGTATTATTACTGTAATTAATCTCTATCTAGGTGTGTGTATATATACACACATACGTATGTATGTGTCTATGTATGGATCTTCCTCCCTCCCCGCCCCCCCCCCCCCCCCTATTTTTATCTGTTAGCTACCCTGGAGAGATTTTTCCTCACAACATATCAAGACATTAAAGATAGTGTCAGTGTGCTTTTCCTTTATCTCCACATTCACATATTTTTTTCCAATCTCATTATTACTTTTCTTTCGGACACACACTTTAGGTTTCATTCCCTAAATAGTTTGATGTTACATAGTCAAAGCCTGCAGAGCCAAGCCTTTCATCCCAGACCGGTACTGCTGATACTATCCTATATATATGATAGCAAGAACACACAGACACGTGCACACATTGTACACAAAAACATACCACTTCTCAAATACATTGAGAGCAGGTATTTAATTTAACCAGTGAGTCATTTCTCAGCTGGCTTGCAGAGCACAAGTGCCAACCCAGCAGCTCCTACGTGGCAGACCCTGGCACTGGTATCTTGCCATCCTGCTCTGCACTGACAAATCTGTTACCAGCCCACAAATCTGTTCATCACTTCCTTTTAAACCTCAATAGAGCATATGATTACTTCAGCAGATATCTTGTCTCCTGGATGAGCAGTTAATGAAAGTATAACTTTTGATGCATGCAAACCTAAAAAAAAAAAATCAAATTAAAAATAAAACTTGCTTTGAGTAACAGGAGATGTCGTTTTGGCAGCCGAGCAGGGCAAGAGCTTCATAAGTCGCTCTTTAATGCTGCGTTTGGTACTGTTCTGAGCGTAGAGGAAACCTAAAAAATATATTATCAGGACTGTTAACATAGGCTTGAGAACAATTTCTATACATGCTGCAGAGTTCATCATTATAGCAGAATCCTGATGGGAAAAGGCCAAACAGATGGCAGCCATCCTGAATTGCAAAGGGCAACCAGAATTTTTGAACAGGACAACAAAATTGTTTTGGTTTTGTATCTTTCCAATAAGGGGGATTTTTTTTGTATATGTCCATCCCTTGTAAAGTTTTTATAACACACTTTAAAACATCTAACAGAGAAGTATCAGATTATGTATTTGAAACAACACAAGGTAAGTGTGTTTGTAAAAATTTTAATGCTAAAATTTTTTAAAGACTTTTAAGTCTATTTGATTTTGAAGTTTTGTATGGAAAACAAACCCAAAACCAAATAAAATTGCAAAGATATCTTTTGCTGTCCTTTCTGGCAGTCTTCTATTTCCATGGCTGAGTTTTCCCATATAATTCATTCAGCAACTGTGATAACCAACCTGGTACTTTTGCCTTTTCTGAATATTAAAATATCAACCATGATGTGTAGCCCCTCTTCCTTTTCTTTAATATTTGGCATTCTACATATATATATATAAAAAGTAAGTATTTATATTTTCATCTTTAAAAATTGACCTGGCTGAATAGTTAATATTCATATGCCATAAAGCAGGTGAACAGCATTACCCTTATTTACTGTGAAGGAAATTGTCAGAGTAACCCCCTGTGAGGTCTAACTAACCATTTTATACAAAATGGGTGATACAAGCAAGCATCTCCTGGATGGATATTTGCTGCAAATGACAGACTTAACATCTGTAAGATAGTTGAGTAAATGATTTATGTTCCTGAGGAAAGTAGAGCTTGGTTTGGACATTATGCAACTCCTGCATTTTTCATCTTGACTGTATGAGCTCAAACACAAATGCTGCTTTGTGATGGCTCTTGCTACAACACCAAATATGCAGAACAGATGGGGCAAGAAATTAAAGACACAACTGACAGTTTCTGTGCTAGTGGCACAGTCACCAGGATAATCCTGGGTTATCCCCACCACCGCACTTGTGCTGAGTACTGGTGTTAGTGACACGATGTAGAATAGTTTCCTCTCTGTCACCAAACCAGACAGAGTGGGAGCCTCCCACCTGTAGCACTAAGTGGAGCTTGCAGGCAATCTTGAGAAACTATGTACTTGTATTTGGGGACAGAAGGAGAAAATGAGAAGGCTTTAAGGATATTAAACTTTGTAAAATATTTCTCAGTTTCTATATGAGTAAAACATTGAAGGGAATGAAATTAAAGAAATGGGGAAAACCAGGAAAGACTCAACCACAGCCTTACAAAATCAACCAACTATTACTAGGCAAATTCTGCCTCTGTGAGAACAGCAGGTCTGGTAAATGGATGAAACAATCCAGCTTCAGCACAAGGTCAGATGGACCTAAGTTACCATCTCTGGAAATGTCAAAACCTTTTAATACAAATAATAAGAATGAATACACTTTTTATCTGTAGCACTTAACCATCAGCTCAACTCAGAAACATGGTGCAGATAAATGCGTAAAATAAAAGACAATCTGTGATCTGATGGGTATCCCAAACTCAATATTTTTAGTTTGAGTACAAAAACTGAGCCTTTAAATGGATACCCTGTAGTCTCAGCTGGCAGTGTCTGCAGTATCACACTATGCCTGTACAGCAGTAGGTGTCTGAACACAAAGGGAATTTGTTTATCTTAAAGACTTTTTTCTTTATTAGGAATTCTTCTAGCATAGACATGATCTAGAAATATCTACTTCTAGCTTGTTAATTTGACTTAAGGTCTGCAAAGGTTCACTGTCCATGTATTACTTACATAATTACATACATCCACAACATATGTAATTAATGAAGACGAATACAGTGCTTTGCCAAACCTAAAGGGACGTATTATTTCCAAATGGTTTGAAGCTCAAAGCCTTGAGTAAGCAAATAATTTTGCCACTTTTATGCTTGCACTAAAGCTCAGTATGAGGAACCAGCATGGAAGCTTTTCGCTCCCAGTGACTGCAGTCAGTTTATTTTGCAGCTATTGCAGTCCACTATCATGAGCTCCTGATCAGTACTACAGCTTTTAATGTGATTTTTCACGAGTAAAGAACTACTTAATACAGAGAAAATATGTTGCACATGGGGCCTATGCTAAGTCAGTGTTTAATACACCTTGAAATACTAAAAGTGTTAATTAAGATGAAATATTGTAATAGTTTCTGTGAATTCTGTAGCTATTTGCCCAGTTTGAAACAGGTTGAGGAAAAAGCTGTGGCCATTAAGAAGCTAATTAATCTAAGATCGATTAAAATTTATTTATTACATAGTAAGAGATTCTTATATTATTACCAGTCTTCAAAATGGCTGTTCATAAAAAGATGAAGAGCCGTGAAGCACCAACACACTGATAATGATGGACTGATGCTGCTTCCTTCAAACTTCTAGAATAGAATAACAGCAATTCTTAGCCTGCAAAGAGATATTCAGAAGAAACTGAATTTTCCAAACTCTTCTTGATTTTTTTTTTTTTTTTTTTTTTAGTAATTGGTTGACTAGAGATTTCATAGCTGTTATCCCTGACCCAATCAGTGACAAACTCCTCTGGTCTAAGTGTGAAGGTTCTTCAAGTTCAGGTTAGTTAACTGGTGCTGCTTGCTCTTGCATTTGATAATTTGTTCCTCTGCAATGAAAATTAAACTGAGAGACACACTTTTCCCCAGAATTCACTGTGGGAGTGTCCTAGAACTCATCTCCGCATGACACCACCTGGAATTGTGGGCGATTGTCCCAAGAGGTTCTCATGCTTCACAAAATGGTCTGTAACTGGAGCATGGCTTACGTATTCTCATATCTAGGTACTGCTGTACGGATATATGTGCTGCATATAGAAATTGGGCATACTAGACATCCTTTAGGAGTGACTACTATTTAACATGATTTATATCTGTAGTTGTAGCTGATAAATACACCAATGGCTTAAACCTCTGCTTAACAGATATTTAAACTAGAGAGCTGTAACTCTATGATTTTATTAACAAAAGTTTAATATGGAGAGTACCATGCATACACATGGTCAGTACAATAGTTTTTTGAATTGCTACTTCTAAAAATCATATTTGGCCAAAAGCATCCAGATCATTGTTATGTGTGTGACCTAGTCACTCCAATATCACAATGTTGACAGGCTGATGTAGATCTGACACTGCTGGTTACAAAAAAATACACAAAGAAGCACAAAATTTTTTCCTCATTAAATAACAAATTAATATAGTCATAAAAGACTTTAAAAGATAAGGAAAAAGGATGTGTTAAAATATAAAAACTATTATTTATAAATTATAAGTGATTTATAAATGAACATATATTCTTAGTCATACACATCTATACCTAGACTATCTTAACTCTTTACATATTTACTTTTTTCAGATGTATGATCCCTGCTTTAGAAAGACAGTACATATTACATATTGCCCTGTTGTTACAGAGACAGGTAAGACTACCCCAGGAAAGACTATCAAGCCAAGGGATTTTTGCAGGAGTTTTCAGAGGCAAAATATCTCTAAGAGTGATAGTTTTCTTTGCAAATTCTTTGTAGCCAGCATGAAAGTGAGGGCAGGTAGGCCACTTCTTGTTGGTGTAGCAGATAAATCAGATAGTCTGCCTTGCGTCCCCACTAAGCGCACAAGATAGACTGTGCTGTGGCTCCCCTTGTCCCCAGTCTTGCCCACCTTTCCTGCCCATAGCAAATGCCCTCTGT
The DNA here is from genome assembly GCF_030463565.1 of Pelecanus crispus. Taxonomy (NCBI): domain Eukaryota; kingdom Metazoa; phylum Chordata; class Aves; order Pelecaniformes; family Pelecanidae; genus Pelecanus; species Pelecanus crispus. Next base: position 68,272,916 of record NC_134646.1, on the reverse strand, counting down.
TCAAAGAAGCACTTTCCTCCTTGCCTCCCACCTCACTGCTGACTTTTTATAATGGGATTTGGGTGATAAATGTCAACCTCGAAGGCACACTCATCTGAGTACTTAAAAGAGCTTTTTGGGCCTGTAATCATCCCTTTATTAAAAAGTTCAAAAACTGGAAACAATTTTCCCAACAAATTCTTCCTTCACTGTCAGTGAAACAGAAGAGTCACCTGTAAAACTACCTTTTTTTTTCCCCACTCTTTTCCCCTCTATGGTTCTTTATTTTTGTTTACTGTTTACTTTCTCAAAGTCTCACTCCTTTATTTGGCAAAGACAGTAGATGAGCTTCCACTGTTTCAGTCTTGCTCCATTTTTTACTCAGCAGTCTTACAATCCACTGGCCACACCCACTGCCTTGGCAGTACGGCTAAATTCCCAGTAGTGCTGGAATTTGGATTTTGCTCACTTACAGGATTTTATGTCTTCCCATGAACATGGGAAAAATGCCTATTTTGTATTAGTTCTGAATGTGATCTTTTTGGAAGAGAGTTAGTATAAGACCTGGAAGCCAAGCTGCACAGGTCATTTTCCTAAATCTAAAATTTTGGTAGGAAGTGACAAAGATACTGAAAACCAAAAAAAAGTAATGCATGAAGTCTTTTCTTAGCATAATGGTTTATGCTCAGTTTCAGCTGTATGATGGAATTTCTCCCAGGGCCTTAAAGGCTGGAAGCCCCAGTAAACTGTTAATGGTTCAGCACAGATGGAGAGGCAAGGGAGACAGAATTCTGTGCAGATTTCATATTCACAGTTCAGGACTTCTGAAAGAAAGCCAAAACAGAGTACATGTTCCTCCTGGGTAGTGAGTCTGGGAATGAAACAAAATTATGTACAACACAAATATTTATGTCTCAGCCTCAGTTCTTTGGAAACACCTGCCTAGGAACTGTGTGAGATGTGACTGGACTACTCTACAGATCGTCAGCATTTTTTGCCAACCCGGGAAAACACTCTTGCCAATCTAATTTGTCTGTACATATGTATTTTTAATGATTCTTCCTCTACAGCCCTAACTTTCTGTTTTTCATCACAAAATACACCTATCAGCTTCATGGACTACCTAAGCCCTATAAACGACATCAGATCTGCTACAAGGAGAACAATCAAGGTATTGAGCTGAAAAAATGGATGGCAGCATTTTAGGGACTACCTTGAAACACGCATTCAGGAGTGAGATTGCTCTCCTTCACTTTAAATTCCTTTGTACATACTGTTTTAAATCATCTTTCCAATGGCAGACCCAGATTAGGAGCTGGTAGCTACACTTCTCTACCAACACTTTAGAGGTCAGGGTCAGTTGGGAAGTCTGGAGGCCAGAAGTACTTGAATGTGGATTGAAAATGAAGGACAGAGAAAAGTGATCTTGTCAAAAACAATAACTACAGCTGGGTGTTTGTGGGATTGGCAAATGGAAAAGGATGAAAAGAGAGGGAAAAAAAGCTAATATCACAGAAGAGAAGAAATAGAGAAATGTCAAATTATAAAAAATATAAAACAGAGAAATGGCCAAACTTTTGTCCTTAGAGTCTTCATTACATTTCCCAAATAGAGATCTATTATTCAGACCATGCCTTCCCATGACATATATACAGCTTTTCAGCCTGCAAACTGCTTATATTATGAACAATTTATATGCAAATGTTAAATGCAAACATTATCTAAAACTCTAGGAGTGTAAAAACTGAAAATCACAGAGAGTTTCTTCAGTGCAAAGCTTGAAAATGCATTAGGTTTTCAATACCACTTCATTCATTTAAAACCACTTAATACACTTGCACACGCCCTCCCAAGAGCATGTGTAAAACTAAGCTGGTCCCCTGTGACAGGAAATGTATTTATACCAGGTAATTTGCTTTCTTTAGTAAAATCTCACTTGAAGTGGACCGTGTGAGCACATGAGAGAATGCACAATGAACCAGATGTGTTTGACTGCAGTTTCTGAACTATGCAGTCGTCTTAATTTTTTCCCCTTCTGTTGTTTATGAGAAGAGTATAGAAGTTTTTAACTAACTGTAATATACACAAATTGTCACACAATAAATTACATCAACAGAAAGTTAGTGATCTTGGAGGGGTCTGGGAAGGAGGCAGATTAGGAGGAAGAGGTTTTTAAGTTAGAGGAGAGATCAGATGAAAGGTAGTAGATGGTGTAGAGAAATTAAACAAACAAACAAACAAACAAAATCTGTCCAGTGCAATAGATTTGTCATTTTTTTTAATATTCTGAGCAATAAAATAGTTGTATATTATTCTTAGTGAAATTCGTAATTTAATATTGCTCAAAGGGATTTTAGAATTGAAATAAAAATGCTAAACTTAACAGCTTTTGTATGTAACATTTTCTAACAGATTTAAAACTGATTGCGTAAGTAGGAATCAAAAGAGATAAAAGAACTATTTTTTCAGTTTTCATTGGGCTTTGATTCAAACATGTTTGTATAGTTTTAATGGAATGACAGCTTCTCTCAAAGAAACAAGCAACAAATATAAACTCTGGGCCAAAGAAAATCTTTATGTGGCTCTAGAATGCTTTATTTCATATTCCGGAAAGACACTCAATTTAGGAAAAGTCACACTGGCTGTGTCTATTCACAAGCAGTTTGGTGCAACAGAAATAGATTGGCAGATGAAAGCAAGTGATGCTGAGAAACCTAAGATCTTTCAGATAGCTTATGGATACAAAGACTGAAGAATAAGTGTGTTTTATCACAGCCTAAGCAAGGCAGATACTTCAGTAGCAGTGAAATGGGGCCTAGCACTAGGCAGACTGTCGTGGTTTAGCCCCAGCCAGCACTAAGCACCACACAGCCGCTCGCTCACTCCCCCTACCCCAATGGGATGGGGGAGAGAATCGGAGGAGTAAGAGTGAGAAACACTCCTGGGTTGAGATAAGAACAGTTTAAGAATTGAAATAAAGTAAAATAGTAATGATAATAGTAACAATAAAATAATAATAATAATAATATACAAAGCAAGTGATGCACAATGCAATTGCTCACCACCCGCCGACCGATACCCAGACAGTTCCCGAGCAGCGATCGCTGCTCCCCAGCCAACCCCCCCCAGTTTATATACTGAGCATGACATTATGTGGTATGGAATAGCCCTTTGGTCAGTTTGGATCACCTATTCTGGCTGTGCCCCCTCCCAGTTTCTTGTGCACCTGGCAGAGCATGGGAAGCTGAAAAGTCCTTGACTAGCATAAGCAGTACTCAGCAACAACTAAAACATCAGCGTGTTATCAGCATTCTTCTCCTACTAAATCCAAAACACAGCACTATGCCAGCTACTAGGAGGAAAATGAACTCTATCCCAGCTGAAACCAGGACACAGACTCATCTGGACATTTCAATGGCAGTGTCCCTGGTCAGTGAAGAACCTAAAGGGCTGGCACCAGTGACCAGGGGTGAGAGACCCTCTGAGCACTCTCTTGCTTAGAGGGCTGGTAGGCTCAGCATGGCAGGCATGGCAGCATGAACCTGTAAAGAAAAGAAAACCTTCTAAAGAGTTTGAATTAATAATTGTAATTAAATAGTGATAACAGGGATTATTTAGTTGAGTGGAGATTCACTGAGTTTTGTAAAGGAGGAAAACGAATTCATGCTTCAATCAAAAAGAATGATCATTTCTAACTGGAGAACTAAAAAACAGTGATATGCAGTGTCTGTGCTGTGGAATATGAAAGCAGAGAGAGAAAAATACTGTTGTAGAAAGACTAGAGAGAGAAACTGAAGACAAAAAGATTAGTCTATCAAAAGTGAGTGACAAACAATGGAAAGGAATCAAATGGGTGTTACTAGATAAGCTAGAATGAAAAAGAAGGGTTCAGCAGAGACAGGAAAGAGAAAAAGTAAAAACATTTAAAAGGAGTTACAAATTAGAATGAAAAAGTAGATAGGGAGATATTAAAAATGGTGGGAGACCTTTCAAATATTTGTTACATCCATATTTAGCTTCTTATCAAAACTGTGCATGGTGTACGTGAGCATGTACAGTGCTGGACTCAGGTATGCTTACATTTGCCAAAGGACCAGCAGCTGGAGTCAGACTGGGGGTGTAGGTGTCCCTGGCCTGTGGTGTCACCTACTGGGGCCAGTGGGGTCTCTGTGCCACCCACTGGAGTGGGTGGGGATCTCAGCCCCAGCCACTGGGGTGGGAGCAATGTGTCCCCCTGAAAAACAGCTACGGGGGGGGGGGGGGGGGGGGGTTCAGCATGAGTGAGGGGCTCAGCATCTGTAGCTGGAGTGGGACCACAGGTCACAGCCTGTGTGCCTGGTGCTGTCTGCTGTGGGGGCCAAGTGTCTCTATCTGCCCCAAATCATGTGTGCATGGGGTGTCATTCACTAGCAAACCTCAAGCTGGACCAGCAGGTGAGCAAGGTACCCTGGGTCTGGGCGGGGGTATGAGGTGGGGAGAGGGTCTCTGCTGGTATTTGGGTGGACTCACAAGAGCACGGTGCCTGTGGGACGAGCATCTGTGTTGTGCACGTGTTTGCAGCGAGCACCAAGCTGGACAAGCCAGCGAGTGGGAGACCTCTGGGGGGGTAAGAGGGGCCTGGGATACAGACTGGTTGAACATGCAAATGGAAAAGCAGCAGCCACATCCCTTGGCCTGGGCTGGAGACCCCCCAGGTACACTGGGCTGGGCTCCAGGAGCTATGAGAAGGAATCTCGGGGCCCTGAGATGCTGGAGACGGTGGCCATTTATAACATCCTTTAACAAGCATCTCTGTACTTTGTAGCAAAAAGTCTTTTCATACTCATTAGGAAAGTTAAAGAAGACCAGAAAGAGATACTTTTAATGAATAATTAGTGGAGTATAGCTTCATAGTGTTCACACTATTATCCAATTATTCTGAGTGGAAATAATTAACCTGCAGTGCTCTAGGCTGTCACTGTAATGTGTTTTTTAAATGCTTGATATGAATTTAGCTCATAGGAGAGTTGTCTCATTGAGAGCTCAGAGAATTTGCACAAAATGGTGAAATGAAACCAGCGCACACTTCTTGATTCTGCTGAACTAGCCCCAAGTGAGTCAGCTCTGACCTAGAACATCCAGGAGTAGGTCACTTCCAAGCCTGCTGTCAAAGTCAACAGCAAATTTTCCACAGAGTTCAGTAGGACTTGTCTGGAGCTTAAGTTTTATATTCCATACTCGGATTGCTAACATTTTTCAGCAAATTTCAGTGGTTTTGTGTAAACCTCATTTTGCTTTGGGCTGATAGTGACATTAGACCACATTTATACAGAAGGCACCAAGACTTTCTTAAACACTGATAGTTTTCAGTTGCTGTCTAAGCTGCCAGTCTTGAGGTAAAGTGCTCTAATTTCCATCGATGATCTGTATCCTGCTTCCAAAAAAATAACATTTTTGAACAAGATGGAAAAGGGGCACAAGAAAGTAATGAAGAAGACCCTTTTCTCTTTTGCAAAGAGACTTAAAGAAACCAAAAATAGTGCCATTCATTAAATGTTTCATTAAAAATATTATAAAGAAGAAATAGAAGAAAAGAGTATCTGTCCTTCCTGTTGATCAACTAGCCTTAAAACCAGGCATAACATAGATGTTTACATTTACATTTCCTTGGTACAAAGCTGAATTATTATGTATTACTTAATGTAGTTAGATGCATGGCTGTATAAATACTAACAAAGTAGTAAGAGCAGTGTTTTATTTAAAAAGCGTTCTGGTTTCCTTAAGAATGATGCAGCTACTCTTGTAGCTTTTATAACTGTGTGTACAGTTCCAGCTTGAAAACCACTTCTAAGCATGCAACAGATGACAGTCTTAACAACGACTAAGTTAATTAAAAATACCTAGTATGTGCACATGATGAATTTTAGAGGCTGGGTAAGTATGACAGATTTGCAATTAGGCTGGCTAGAAGTAACAAATACATTCTTGTAAATCCCATCCTCCTTAAGGACCAGTGCATAATTTGTTACACAAACATGACCTTGTGCCAAAATGCAGAACTTCGACTCTATCTTCTAGTCCATCTTGAACTACAGTTGCATTCTGAGACTATAATTAATCTCAGGTAGGTTTAAGAACTAATGATCTGGACAGCACTGTTAAAATACTGTCAATTTTTCACTAGTGTTCTAAAAGTCATAATTAAAGAAGCCACTCCAAAGCAACAAATTCTCCTTAGCAGTGGTGAATATAAGAACTTAACTGATAAAAATTTCATGTACAGTTTAAAGGCTTATTAAAATTCAGGAGTCACATATTTGCAAATATGTAAAATACTAGGATGCATTTGCACCATTTTGAAATAATGTTTAATTAATTTACAAAGTACAAAAAATGCCAAATTTCTTCCTCTTAGTAAAACTAAGTCTGTGATTCAGTGGCAGACCCGAAATCCCTGAGCTGAGGGTCCCTGACTCGTCCTCTCTTCCCTGACACCAATTTCCATCACAGCATCAGACTGCTTAAGAACAGCCCTTTCCTTTGCAAACCTGGTTCTATTTCCTGATGCAGTTGACAGCACATCTCTGCACATAATTTTGTCTGTATGCCTGGAATAGTGACGTATTCAGGACGGATGAGAATGAATGGTTAACCCGGGAAAGTGGGAGCTTCTGAGGCCTACGTTGCTGCCAAAGTTCACATAGTGCTGAACCATGATCTTACTTTCTACATCACAGGGCTGGGGGGAAGGGGCAGAGTGTTATTCACTATTGAAGGGAGACAAAAAATGTTTTCCTGCTAAACCTAACAAAAGAAAGAAGTTGAGGTATTCCAAGGTACTTTCTGAGATTAGACATTGCATTTATTGTCAGCTTTGTTCATGTTTCGAAAGGCATCTCTTCTATTTCAGCTGAAGGATACCACGCATAGAAAAACCATGAAGTTATTAACTAACAACAGCCTGAAAAATGTTAGAGGATTATACACTGTCATAACAATAGAGAATATCTAACACATGGAATAGGTATGCCAAAAAAAATCTATTTCTGTTAGTTTTTCTATGATTTGCAACATTTAAAAGGCTGGTTAATTCACAGAGCGTTATCAGGACAATTGGAGCAAAGTTATTTTGCTTTCAACAGCCAAAAATCCTAATAAAATTAGTTGCTTGAACAAGAAGATATGAAATCTGGCTTATAAAGGAACTTTGAAACCTTTGCACAAAAACATTAGGAAAAAAGTATAAACTGATCACTGGCTTTCCATCCTCATGCTTTGCTAACCATTGCAAAAGACTTAAGAAAGGAATAACACTACAAAATAAAAGAAAGGTCACTTACTGAATAATATTTAAACCTTAATTTTTTGGAAAGGTTTTTAAAGACGTTTTTCTCTATGAACCAACACTTGCACGCACAAGCACACACACACAAACACTGACTGCAGCATGCTGATGCTGATTACAAGTCTGCCCTGTGGCAATTCAGGCTGCAAGATAAAAGAAATAAACTGCTGCAACAGGTAGGGATGTTTGATTACATCCTCCTGATTTTGTAACTATTAAAACATGTAGTTTTCTGTAGTTGCAGGGCTTTTCAGTTGCTAGTGCTCAATTTCTTCTCTTTTTCCTGCAACCCCCATTTCTCCTTGCAGCCTTCATATTATGGTACTCACTTGTGCATTTATACATTCCTAGTTTTAGTGAGTATTTCTTGCAGCCTGTTAAAAATCTGCTACTAAGATGATTTGCTTGCCTTGCCATAAATATATCACCCTGACATAAACTTAATTCTTGCTGCTCTGTAACCTGGATAAACGTCTCTCTTAAAGTTCCCTCCCCACGTCCCTCCTCCAGGAGCAATATTCCCTTCTTACCCTGGGGAAACTCTCCACAATTTAACTATATATAATTCATTAGACTAGTTACCTTAATATAAGGTTGATATCTTCCTTTGTTCCCTTGGTGACCTCAGCTTTTCATCACCCAGTTCTCTGAATTTCTAGCTAAGATTTTCATTCTTTCTACTCATATCACTGCATGCACAAGGAAATGAGAACTGGAGCATGTTCTTCTTTAGCCACCCTTTTAAACTGTTCTATTTGTGCACTGAGCTACAAGTAGATTGAATATTTACTTAGAAACATGGAGAGCTGTGAATGGCATGAATAAAGGCATTTAAAGCATGCATTGCTTTTTATTTTATTTGTCTTTTATTTCTGCTTTTATCAGTGGCACCTCATCTATCTACTGGTCATTTATCTACTAGGTCCCACTATGTGTGGGCGGACAAAGACATTAATTTACGTTTGCACGATACTTACGGCAATAAATCCAAGCTGACTCTGATCCTTAGGCAATAATCTTGTACAGAATGTTTATAAATAACAAAATATTTTTTAAATACTCAAAACAATTACTGGAAAGAACAAAAGAAGTGCTTGATTTTGGATTCAGCCAAAGAGCCTGTGCAGTGCTCTGTCGTGGGCTACATGGAGCAAACTCTTACATTGAGCCTGACAGAGCTTTCAGCTGCGAAGGAAGAACAGGTGCCAGGACTGCAGCTCTCACCATCCTAATCCTTGTGCTTTGAGTCAGTTGTTTCCAAACAAGTCATAATTTGTTGCAGAGGATACTGTATCTCATTTTTCTCCACTTACTTGATGTCAATCAGAAGAAATACATCTGACTTTTGAGCTTCAGAGATCCTGGTATAAATCAGTTGTAACTTATTTGCTATACATAAAATCTCTATGTCTTTTTCATTCCCTATTACTAAATGTTTTTCCATTTAGTGTTCAAAAGTTTCAGCCAAACCAGAGTAAAGTAACCATGTGTGTTAACACATACCAGCCTGTGTTAAAAGGAGCAACCAAAGGAGCGTCAATTTACAAGTGAATAAATGTGGGAAAGACAGAGTAGGTAGGAAGATCACTGGATATTGTAATGCTAGCACACAGGAAGCAATAAGTAAGCTCCCAGTAGAGAAATCCCCTGCCCCAAAGGTCCTATCACTAATAAAAAAAGTATTTGCAAAGTCCCATTAGAACAAGGGTTCTTGATCTGGGAGTCTTGCCAGGGCAAATCTATTCAGTTTAGAGAGATTCCCTAGGGGTCCTGACAAACCACACTCTTGCCATACCACAACAAATTGTCCTACTGGGTACTGGTTTTTAGCAGGCCTGAAAGCAAACAAATCCACTTGCTATTTTCTTTTGCAGAAGGCTCTGATAGGGTTTTTTGGGGGTTTGGTGGGGTTTTTTTTTGTTTTCTTTTCCAGACCACTTCCACTCTTGATTGAAATTAAATAAAACACCTTGGACTTTTTTATTATTATAGATTGGCAATTGTCCTCATGCTTCTCTCTTCTCTTCCAATAGCCCATTCACACAGAGATCTCAGCCATCTTGGGCACAGCTGGAAACTGTTGCCAAGGATAAACTGAAATTCCTTTTGAGTTCCTCAAGACTTCTTCAAATTCTTTGTTTCCCAGTGGAACACAAAGAAGCCACATTTTAAAGAAAGTAGTAATTTCACATTGTTTCTTCAGAGTGCTCACAACATGCCACTTCAGACTAGAAGCCACAGTTAACTCTTTAAAGTGTGAAATATAGGGACTCAGCAATAACTACCAGACAATGGAAATAAGGCAGACGCCTTAAAGTAGAGAAATAACAAAACTCATTATGGGTTCTTACACATATATGCACAAACCCAAATAGCACAGCTGTCTAATGTCAGCTGCTAGAGACAGGAGCCTTACGGTCTAAAATCCTATCTGCAAAATTAAATGGGTTTTGTTGTTCAGTTTAAAATCAGGTGAGCAGATAGAGATATAACCATATTTACATATGGATAAATGTATGTAGCTATATAAATTCTCATAGAAATACTTATCTTATACTCAAAAATCCAGAATGACTACTTTTTTTTTTTAATTTTTGTATTTTTAATAATACACTTTCTAATTAAGACACAAACAAATAAATGTTGTAAGTAGATATGCAAATCTGTAGTAATTTCGTGAAAAGAACCAAATAAAAAGAAAAATTTATACAGTCCTTGACATATAATTCTCACTTTATGTTTGAATAAAGCACTTGATTTTTCTCATCTAAAGTAAATCCAAGCAGGAGTAATAGTACTCCATTTCTTCACAGAATGATAGAATGCTTTGGGTTGGAAGGGACCTTTAGAGCTCATCTAGCCCAACCCCCCTGCAGTCAGCAGGGACAGCTTTAACCAGATCAGGTTGCTCAGAGCCCCAGCCAACCTGACCTTGAATGTTTCTAGGGATGGGGCCTCCACTACCTCTCTGGGCAACGCCTTCCAGTGCCTCACCACCCTCATTGTTATTATGTCCCTGAGCTTTTTCATGCACAAAATAAAAAGTAATTTATTTTAAAGAAGGTTACTAGATGCCTAATAGCTAGGCAGAGAAAACCTCTTGATTGTTGTTTAAAAATATGGAAGCAAGAGACGGGTAACAGTAACCTGTTCAATTTGCTCTCCTTTTCACTGGTGAAATTTAACTCTAAGAAATATCTGAATATAATAAATAGTTCATTGTAGGTCTTGTTTTACATAGAATATGATGTGATTTTAACTCAATGGAACAAATCCTTATTACTGTTGAACAAAATCCACATTCAAGAAGATTAATATATGATTAAAAGCCATTTGCTTTGGTGTTCTGTACTGATAGTCATCAAACTATGGTTAATTACTATTACTGTACAGTGCAGAATACTTGAATGCTAATTCTTGTGTAAAAGTTCAGTAACTAGAAAAGCACATAAGCAAATGTTTCACAATCCAGATCCAAATCAGTAATACAATGGTTCTCAAGCTTTTCCACTTTATCACCCAATACAAAAAAATGATAAAATAACAGATATTATTGATCTATGTAAATGAAGTAAAATTAATGAGATGTGTTTTGAGAAATGAGTTAAAAGAGAAAGCAATGGTTCAGCAAACCAGAGCACAGGAACTATACTATGGATAGAGCAGGTAGCTTGTAAAAAGGTACAGAGACTGCTTTGGAAGAGAAACAGTAGAGTTAGTGTCAGTTGTTAAAGCAGAATTAAAGTAATAAGATCATAGACTGGAAAATTATTTGCATAGAAAGTATCTTTCATTTATAGTCTTGGAAATGTATTGAAAAATTATATATATCAGAATTTGTAATACAGGACAATATCAATACTTACAGAAGGACCAATAGTTCTTACTTTATCTAATAGGAATTAAAAGAGTAATGATAGCAACTCAGTGACATAGTACATACTGAAAGAAGCAGTAGTGAGGGGAGGGTCCAATTTTAATTTCTTTTAAGAAGCCCATGCACATCCAATTAATCTAATTTTATTCATAGACAGTACAAATTTAAAAGAGAAATCCAGAATGAATCAGGAGTCTTGTCACTTATATGGAAAAACGCTCCCAATTCAGACAGTAACTTCCCAACTATGGCATTTTTTGCAAATGTTTCCTTATCTTTTTGTAACAGGCTGCAACAGACCAGCCTTTCTATCTGGCTGGTTTTATTTACTTTTAAAGAAAAGAAGCCTCTTCAGTATTTCTTTTGAAATGAAAAAAAAAAAATCATATTAAAACAGGCATAAAAACATCAGCTGGTATTTTACAAAGAATGCATAATTCAACAGTTTTCAAAGGTCTACTAGGAGATAGTGAATAAAGTTTTGCTGTGACCTATAGAACTAGGACACTGGGGACACTGACAGAAATTAGATTTGTTTAAAAAGGAGGAGTAATTGTTGCAGGTATTATTTCTGATATGAGTGTCTAATGATGATTTTTGTTACTTAGATTTACATTCCCTTATTAAGAAATCTCTACTGGTTCTGGTGTCCTCAGAAACAAGAAAAAACAATAAAAATAATAATAGAAATGACAGAGTAAAGAAACTGAAATAGTTAAAATATTTTCAACAGAACAAGCAGGACTTTTTATATATAAGTGTGATTTTTTAAATTTATGCTGCTACTCTAAACTTAGGGTGTCACACCAGCAATGTTTACGTGAAGGCCTGATCCTGTGAGTAGGACAGAAACCTTGTAGAAAATACCTGTTTTGCTGACCTGTGTCACAAGGAGGCTTATTAGCCAGCTCAGAAAAGTAGAGTAGCACTCTATTTCTTTCATTTTTCTTCCAGATCACTTACGGTTAGGGAAAACACATTTGGGGGAATCGGCACTCTGGACAGTCAAAGCCGTTTGAGTGGCTGCACTCCACTAGACAAGGATACAGTCAAGCTTGTATCATCCTGTTTGCAATTACCTGTAAAGGAAATCTGAGTCCTGAAACTTCAGGAAATTATTGAGGTATCTCAAAGGAAATTCTTCTCCTAATAAAAGAGCTTGGACTGACAGAGAAAAAAAGATACCTAATAAAACATCTTTTGGCAATATTTTTGGCACCTGTTTGGAATAATTAATCAATGATACCTATATTAGTGCTATCTAATTAAGCTTTTTTTAAAAAAAAAATCTGTAGGTATTTGCTATTACTTTTGCTTGAGCGATTTAATAAGTTGGTTTTTTTTTTCCAAAGTGTCACTCCTATTTATAATTATTGATTTTTAGAAGTTCTTTACACTCTTAATCCTTGTAACTAAAAAGTGTAATGCTTTTGCCATCTATAGCATTAGTATTGGACAGCTTCACATACTTGCTAGCTAAATTTAAAAAAAAAAAAAAAAAAAAGGAGGGAACAGGATAAAGAGCATTGAGGAAGCAGCCTGAGCACCCATCGGTCAGTGTTTCAGAATCAATAACCAATTTACTACAGCACTTTATTACTGCATAGCTTAATGAGTTCTTGAGATCAAACCTGGTTATTTTTCAAGGTGCAATATACCCCAAATTAACATCTACCATTTTTCTTTCTTTCCTTATGTGGCCAGTGACACAACTGTTATGGCAGTTAATGCAGAAATAAAATCTCATTACTCAACACATATATATGTTCAGAAATGTTAGCAAAATACTATTGAAACTGTTTACGCTAATGTGGCTTATTTTTGAAACTGAGCTAATAGATCTGGGAGGACAAGAATCTCCCCAGAGTGACAAATGGCTGTGAGAAAGCAGTGGATAATAATCTCTCCTGCTGGCAAAGCTGTAGCTGGAAATGATTAAGCCTTTAGGGTCCTACTGATGTCAGGGTTGTTGCAGTTTCTTTTGTGAGGCAGGATAACTATCTGATAAAATTAAAATAAATATATATCATTTGCAGATAGAAAATATATGCACCAAAATGAACAAGTGTTTACATTTATATACAGAAAATCCATTCCTAATTCCTCTTCAGTTCTGAGTCAAGTGTTGTTTGAAACCACCTTGTTCAAAAGAATTTTATCTTTTAATCATGGTTGCAGGGAAGACATATCAAAGAAAAGAAAGCATATTTTCCAATGAAACCTTTGTTCCTGTGGTATTTCTAACTTGGAATGTTATTTTTCTACGTGTGATTTTTATTATATTCTTCAAAATATTATTAAGAAAATTCACCTGGGGAATTAATCATCACAGGCTTTGTCCAAACTTCATTTATTATTGTTGCTAAACATTCCTTACACATTTTCTCCCCTCAAATTACTAGTTAATACCTTCTAGGCTGTGAACTTTTTCAGATTTGCAGAAACTTTATCTTTGTATCTTATATACTGCAGGGCTCATTACAGCTGCATAAATGAAATTCTAACAACTGCTTAGTTAAAATTGCCTTCGCTGGAAAATGTGTATTTAAAAGGCCTCCTCTCCATTCTTAAAAGGCTGTTTTAAGAGATGGTTCCAACTGACAATATTGTATTTCAAAGCAATGTCAATAATTCTTTCAAAACTATAATACGAGAGAGAGAAAGTTCTGTCCAAGCTTAGCCTAGGGATCAGGCTTACACCTCCTAGGTGACACATTTGAGACTTGTTATGGCAGAAGCCCAAGCTTCTAAAGACAATTTTCTGAAATATTGTTAGAGTTTGTTGAAATCTCACTAAGTGTGAAGTTTGTAAGATGGGTTCATCAATGCTTTGACCTTATTGAAAAATCATGCAAGAGTAAATCAAAGCCTGCAAGTAGCACACACAGCTCCTATCCCTACAATGTTGTCTCACACAAAAGCAATAATTCCAGGAACATAAAGCCAACAGCAGCAACAGCAGGAGGACAAATAAAAGAATTCAGCAGTTACTTCCAATATGAAAAAAGAGAAACCAAAGACTTTAGAATTTCTCTAGCATTAGGGTCCTGCAGAGCACATTCACGTTCTTCACAAACATAGCTTCATGCTCTTCTCCAGGTTGTTGTGATTCTACTCAATCAAAACAGCTGGACTACCCTAGGACACTTCAGGATAAATCTGTTTGAAAAGTTCAGATTTGGACAGAGCTGGGCCTAAGCAAGACAGAAAGTAAAGGAGCAGCAGTCTTGTGCCTTCATGGAAGTGGCTTGAATGAAAAAAAGTTCAGTTCTGAATTAAACCTGAGGATGCTCGTCATTTTGTATACTAGAATTATTTAACTGAGGAACTTTCTGCAGATTAAATGGAACTAGCAATCTAATGATATATAAAAGTCAAAGAAGATGTGGCTTTATAAGCTAAAAGCTATGCTGAATTATTAGCCAGATCTTTCATGAGAAACTTAGGGAAAATGATGTCAAGGATGTGGAGAATGTGATCATACTTTCTTCTTCAAGAAGCAAACAATCCTTGAATTTTATAAATACAGTCTTATGCAAGACAGAAATATTATCTAGCATGAGTCCCTGCTGCAATTACTGGTAGAAAGAGTGGCAATGTCAGAAGTTTACGATGTGTTTAACTGCAAGCACAGTGACATCTCAAAGCTAATATGCTGAATGGCAAAAGCATGATTTATTTATAAAGATAAAATCATATTATAAAGTCTGAGCAAAGTAACACTTTAAGGACTTTTAATTTACTGGAGTGGTGAGTATTCTGGGCATTAAGGCAGCAAAGCCTTGAAGCATAGAGGTTTTGCTGGATTGGGGGCAGAATGCACATCACCTTTCAGGGTTGCATTATGGGTTGATGATGAGATCTCACCTTCCTTTTGACCTTAAGAATGAAAAGTCATCAGGAAAAATATTCTGGAAACTTAGGCCAGTTAATCATTTTATTCTCTAACCTGTTCCTGGTCAATTGAGCCTCAGTCTTTATCTGTCCATATTTCTACAGAAAAACACTGAAATCCACTGGTAGAAATTCTGGTCTTATTCAAATGTTCTTTACTGTATTATAAATGTTAAAAACCCCAAACAGGTAAGAGGATCTGTTGTAAGAAATTCTATCAGTTCTAATGAAAGAAATACAAGTAGCATAGTAGAGTAGCTACTAGCACTGTTTTTTCTTTCCAGATCCCAAATCCAGGGGCAGATTTGCTGAGATATCTGGAAAGCTATCCTCTTCCTGCTTTATTGCTGGCTACTTGGAATATACACTGTGTTTTGATGACAGACAAATTTCCAATCTAACCTCTTCCTTATGAAGGTTGCAGTGCAATATTCAAAACTGCCTGCAGCTGTGTTTTGTTCAGTAATACCTACTGTGCAAAAAGAAACACAGCAAGAAAAGGTTTTAACTTTTTTTCACTTTACCAAGTGTTACAGCCAAAAGCAAGAATAGAAAAAACCTATGTGCTATTGCATACATTTGAAACACTGGACTGCTTAAATTTGAAAGGCCCATATACTTTTGGAAGATCTTCTGTCACTACCTAAAACACAGCTTCTTTTCACAGACAGAATATCAAATTAGCTAAATTATTTCATTAAAAAATGTCAAAATGGGACTCTAATAGACTTTGAACCCTCTAAAAAATGTTTTACTTTTCAGATTGCTATTGGGTGTTTTCCATTACATTTCTTTCTGTACTCCAATAAGAATTACACTAATGATCTGAAATGAAAATGTGCCCCAGGGAACATTTGATTAAATTCTATAGTATTGAGGAACAGTGATTCATCAGTAATCATAAATTTATAATACTGATGGCAGATGAAATTGTATCATTTTCCAGCAAGCAGTATACTCTCCAAGAACAGGTGGGTTTGAAGTCATTCCTAATATTGAATTATGTAGACAGAAACTATATGGAAGAGCACAATGGAAGTGACCTTTAGTCTGATTGACTATCACATCCTATTACGCATACATGTTCATGGAGACTGAGGTGTCTTCACTGACTTAATAGCTTAACATCGCTTGGGTATCACTATTGCATATCATTGCCTATGTAACACAAATGAGCAGAATTACTCCTAACAATTAGAAGTTGCATAAAAAAAATGTGAGAGGCAGACACTGGGCAGATCAAACCAGTGTAGTTACGATGAAGTCACTAAGGCTATGCTGGTTTGGATTTGGTTGCTAAAATGCAATTATAATTTCGAACTAGACCTGTATTATAGCACTCTTAGTAAAAAAGGGGGCTAAAAAGCACATTCCAAGATGCATAAAATGACATTTACATAGTAGAAATTTTACCTTAGCTGTTATTAAAATATATGCTAATGAGAAAGATTTTTGCAAGTAATTTAATATCACTTATAAGATAAACCATTTCCATTTTTATTTAAATAATAATACAGGCATTGTGTTTCAGTACTTCAGCTGAAAAATGATGGAGCAAAGCCGCAAAAAAAGCCCAATGTTCCTATTTGGTCATCAATATGGTACATAGCTTAAGCTGAGCTTATTGGTGATATCAAAAACAGGGAAAAAAACATGTAACTACCTATATCATAGAATCATAGAATGGTTTGCGCTGGAAGGGACCTTAAAGATCATCTAGTTCCAACCCTCCTGCCACAGGCAGGGACACCTTCCACTAGACCAGGTTGCTCAAAGACACATCCGACGTGGCCTGGAACACTTCCAGGGATGGGACATCCACAACTTCTCTGGGCAACCTGTTCCAGTGCCTCACCACCCTCATAGCAAAGAAGTTCTTCCTTAGATCTAACCTAAATCGACCCTCTCTCAGTTTAAAGCCATTACCCCTTGTCCTATCATAGAATCATAGAATCATAGAATGCTTTGGGTTGGAAGGGACCTTGACAGGACCTGCTAAAAAGTCCCTCTCCAGCTTTCTTGCAGGCCCCCTTCAGGTGCTGGAAGGCTGCTATAAGGTCTCCCTGGAGCCTTCTCTTCTCCAGCCTGAACAACCCCAACTCTCTCAGCCTGTCTTCATAGGAGAGGTGCTCCAGTGCTCTGATCATCTTCGTGGCCCTCCTCTGGACTCACTCCAACAGGTCCATGTCCTTCTTATGTTGGGGGCCCCAGAGCTGAACACAGTACACCAGATGGGGTCTCATGAGAGTGGAGCAGAGGGGCAGAATCACCTCCCTTGACCTGCTGGCCACGCTTCTTTTGATGCAGCCCAGGATATGGTTGGCTTCCTGGGCTGCAAGTGCACATTGCCAGGTCATGTTGAGCTTCTCATCAACCAACACACCCAAGTCCTTCTCCTCAGGGATGCTTTCAATCCATTCTCCACCCAGCCTGTATTCGTGCTTAGGATTGCTCTGGCCCATGTGCAGGACCTTGCACTTGAACTTCATGAGGTTCACATGGGCCCACTTCTCAAGCCTGTCAAGGTCCCTCTGGGTGGCATACCTTCCCTCCAACGTGTTGACCACACTACACAGCTTGGTGTCATCAGCAAACCTGCTAAGGGTGCACTCAATCCCACTCTCCATGTCACTGACAAAGGTGTTAAATAGTGCTGGTCCCAATACCGACACCTGAGGGACACCACTCATCACTAGTCTCCACTTGGACATCAAGCCATTGACCTCAACTCTTTGAGTGCGATAATCCAGCCAATTCCTTATCCACTGAGTCATCCATCTGTCAAATCCATGTCTCTCCAATTTAGAGACAAGGATGTCATGTGGGACAGTGTCAAATGCTTTGCACAAGTTCAGGTAGATGATGTCAGTTGCTCTTCCCTTATCCACCAACACTGTAAGCCTGTTGTAGAAGGCCAGCAAATTTGGCAGGCACGATTTGCCCTTAGTGAAGCCATCTTGGCTGTCACCAATCACCTCCTGATTTTCCATGTGCCTTAGCATAGTTTCCAGGAGGATCTGTTCCATGATCTTGCCAGGCACAGAGGTGAGACTGACACTGTTTATGGCATAAACAGCTGATCTCGCTATGATTAGAAAGCTTTTCTGCACAAAACTTACATCTACTCCAGATGATCACATCCCAACACAAGTAAGTTACATGAACTAACTGCACAGGTAGCAGAACTTAAATAACTGTTCTGACAATTGCTTGGGAAGAACTGGAAGGACACTGGAGACAGGATTGGAATTTAGAGAGATTTGGACAAATCAGAAAAATAATTTTAAACCCTCAAGAATACAATTCAGTCAAGACAAGTGCAAAGTGCTTCCTGAAGAAAGAATGACTTGGCAAAATTAGTGAAGCTTCAGATATGGGTTTATGTCAGTCAGGGAACCATTTTCCAAGGACACAGACCAGTAGAAGTGAGTTCACAGGTGAGTATCAAGAATGAAAAGGACTCTAATAGAAACAACTTGTAAAAGCAGGGGTTTTTTGGTCTAAGGAGGATAAGACTGAAGGGAAACAATACGATAGTCTTCCACGCGTGCAAGGTTGCCACACAAAAGAAAAGAATCTTCTACTGTTTGTTGGGTGACAGACAGTAAGTAATAAGATTAAGTTTCAGAAAACATTTATAGTAACTTTTTTTTAAAATCATCCTAATATAATCAGTCAGATTTCCTAGGCATGTTGTGGGCTCATCACTGCTCTAGTTTTCAAAACTTTTGTCAGAAATAGCTCAACCCTTAGAGCCAGGCAACAGACTAAATGACCACGCAACAACCTTACAGCTTTGTTTTTATGTTTCTATGAAAAATGACAATGCACTAAGAAGAGCAAATGACCCCTCATAAATTATAAATCTCTTTCTCTAAGTACAGCCTATCAAGGATCTCCAGTTGGGTCAAATGTGACTTCAGATTGTTAAATCTTTGAGGCAGGGATTGTGTATCTACTTGAGTCTGTGATACATTAGCCTAGCTGTTGATAAAAACAAACTAACAAATCATACCAGTAACCCTGGTTCTGAAGAGGTTGATATAGTGCTGCACATACACAAGTTCCTGATGATGGGTTCCTTCCATCTTCTTCCCCTCCAGATACTTGGATAACAGGCAGTTCTGACTATTTAGTGTTCTGGTAAGTTAGTCATTAGTAAACATTTATCAAGAATGTTTTAGCAAGTGCAGAAAGGAATATAATGGTATATAACATAGATTTAAAGAAGATACCAAGATTTCTAATTTTAAAAACACAAAGAACTAATGAATCATGTCAACCTTCACCTACATCAGATACTGTATTACCTGAACCTAATCTAACAGTTGCTTAAAGAGCCTGACATTAACAGCTGCCTTTGAAATCAAAGTCTTTCTGGTTTTCTTTCTCATTTGGGGTGTCTTCCTAATCAGCATCAGAAAAGAAAAAAAATTACTAATGACCCAAATAAAGACAAAAAAGATGCATTTTGGTAGCTACACTTTAAAAGTCTGTTTACTGTTTTCTTCAATATGTATTTCTGTGCCTCTGTAAAGAATAACCACTTAGGAATCAGAATTGCTTTTAAGTCTAATAAAATAAAACATATGTATGCAAGATCAAGTGCAGTTTCAATTATTAAAACAACATTCCTTCTGGCTTGTAGGAACATTAGTGCTGCCTCCTCCAGGGTAAAGGATGGAGAAAGCAGTTATTTACTGGTGTTTGAGTTTTGTAATGTTTCTCTTCAGCACTTAGAAAATCTAATTTCCTGTGAACGGAGCTTCTGTTATCATCCATCACAACCCTTTTGTGCTGGCTCCTCACTAATATTGCTCATAACAGCTTGGACTGATAAGATGGCTCTGGTTTTATCCAAGAACAGATGCTTGGACCACAGTCAAAACTGATACTAGTCAAACAATATGTATTAGGGCAGTACCAGCAACTCACAGCAAGCTTTCTCTTCTCAGTTCTTCTCTGACTTTAATGAAATATCTTCTTCGTCTAATTTGTAGTGTTCCTGCAGTAAAGCCCTACTGCTGTCACCAGACTGTATTATTAGTAATCTAACAGCACTGAAAGCTGAATGAAGTAGCTGTCAATCGAATCCTAAAATTACCCAGTTATTTGATTTTTTGGTGCCATACAGTGGGAAGCATATACCAGCACTTTTGTGTGTATAGTAGGCAAAGATATTATTTTTTTACATGTCTTTCTACATATCTCTTGCAACTCAAAATGAGGTATTTTGACACTGAGATCTGTCCCCTGAATGATTAGATGCACACAAGCAAAACTGAGACGTATGAAAAGTTTAAGTACAAAATGCATGCAAACCCAGTCATTTCTGCTAAATTCAGAAAGATGAGCCAAGTTACACAGCAAGTTAATTGCATAAAAAAGGCATTTAAACAATTTTTTAGTACTATTGCTTGTTTACAAGTTGGCAGAACATTATGCTGCTTTTAGAGAGCAGAAGACAATATGCAATTCTGCTTTTGTTGTGTTTTGGGGTTTTTTTGCAGCTCTTTGAAAACATTACCGTAAAAGTTACAAAATGCTTTTTAAGACTGATTAGCTACAAAATGCAAATTGTATTAGTAAAGAATTATTGATTTAAGATTTCAGCAAGAGTCTTTGAAAGCTGGACAACTACCAGGTTGTTAGCCAGAGAAGGTTTTTCAGAACCCTGGAATAATTTTTTTATAGAATCATAGAATCATAGAATCGTCTAGGTTGGAAAAGACCTTTAAGATCATCCAGTCCAACCATTAACCTACACGACCAAGCCCACCTAAACCAATCAAGGGTAGACTAGACTAAACCATATCCCGAAGTGCCACATCTACCTGTTTTTTCAACTCTTCCAGGGATGGGGACTCCACCACCTCTCTGGGCAGCCTGTTCCAATGCTTGACCACCCTTTCCGTAAAGAAATTTTTCCTAATTTCCAGTCTAAACCTCCCCTGGCGCAGCTTGAGCCCATTTCCTCTCGTCCTATCGCTAGCTACTTGGGAGAAGAGACAACACCCACCTCACTACTACCTCCTTTCAGGTAGTTGTAGAGAGCGATAAGGTCTCCCCTCAGCCTCCTCTTCTCCAGGCTAAACAACCCCAGTTCCCTCAGCTGCTCCTCATAAGACTTGTTCTCCAGACCCTTCACCAGCTTTGCTGCCCATCTCTGGACACGCTCCAGCACCTCAATGTCTTTCTTGTATTGAGGGGCCCAAAACTGGACACAGTATTCCAGGTGCGGCCTCACCAGCGCTGAGTACAGGGGGACAATCACCTCCCTGCTCCTGCTGGCCACAGCATTCCTGATAGAAGCCAGGATGCTGTTGGCCTTCTTGGCCACCTGGGCACACTGCTGGCTCATGTTCAGCCGGCTATCTACCAACACCCCCAGATCCTTTTCAGCCAGGCAGCTTTCCAGCCACTCTTCCCCAAGCCTGTAGCGTTGCTGGGGTTGTTGTGACCAAAGTGCAGGACCCGGCACTTGGCCTTGTTGAACCTCATACAGTTGGCCACGGCCCATCGATCCAGCCTGTCCAGGTCCCTCTGCAGGGCCATCCTACCCTCGAGCAGATCGACACTCCCACCCAATTTGGTGTTGTCTGCAAACTTACTGAGGGCACACTCGATCCCCTCTTCATTATTATATGGATAAGAGACAGACATTTCTCAAACTGATGATCTTAGAGGTTTGAGTTCTGAGCAAAGAGCTACTTGGAGCTGGCTAATAACAAAGCTCCCAGCAGGGTGTTTGTGCAGGTATTTCTGACTTCTCTGGAATATAAGCACTTAACCTCCCATTAAATCATTGACATAATATGATTAATATTCTTTGTACTCTGAAAGCAATCATTATCATTAATAATTGATATATGAAAATATGTTTGAGATGTTCAAGAGGACTAAGTTTATGGAGATTCTCAAGCACAGGACAAGGAGAAAACCAGACTCTGAGGGAAGAATACAATAT
Source organism: Pelecanus crispus (assembly GCF_030463565.1). Taxonomy (NCBI): domain Eukaryota; kingdom Metazoa; phylum Chordata; class Aves; order Pelecaniformes; family Pelecanidae; genus Pelecanus; species Pelecanus crispus. The sequence goes on along the minus strand of NC_134646.1, from coordinate 68,250,875 downwards.
TTCTGATCTCATTCAGCCTTCTCTGCCTGCGAAACCCTGTGCGTTTAAGTCAGGCCCCTACCAACAGGCTGTAGATGGGGCTTAATATAGTACCTGCAGTGATCTCAGCAAGGCTCTAGAACTGATTGCTGGGTCCTTAAAACTTTTGAAGTCTCCTCTTAGTCTCCTTCTATGCTGCTCAGCTTTGCAAATATTCGTCAGCTGTGCGAGTGGCACTGCTTCCCTCTCAAATGTCTGAAGCACTAGTGGCTTCAGACGGGGAGATGGAATGGTACAGAGGTCACACTTGAAAAGAAAATTTTACTATGGTGTCCTATTTAAGAATTTGAGCATGGGAATTGTGTCAGGGAAGAAAATCTTAGCAAAGCTTATTGTCACAGAAAAATGATATTTTCATGTCTGTTCCTTTATGAACTTTTACAGCAAAGTCAATATCTAAATCTATTTATTATATTTAATTTATTTAATGTATTATTACTCTTATTATATATAACTGAAATCAAAATAGACAGATAAGTCGCTCTCTTACCTACACCAGAATTTTCCTTTTACTTAAAACATAATGTCATAAAATTGTCCCATCAAAGTGAAAAGCAGATATTAATTGTATTCTTCCAACTCAAGTTGACATTGAAACAGAAAATTATTTTCTTTGCAGTCTATCTTAGTGTATAGCTCAAGTGTAATGCAATGGGGGATCACCATTAGGTGTGCTTTCAGTCAATACAACTGTATTCAAACCTTCTTTTTTTAACTCTGGGAAGAGCCAGACAACTCCTTCTTGTGTGATATACCGGCTTACACTGGTGGCTGTTAACAGAAAATGGCATTTGTTCTGTACATTTGTTGGTACTGTAAAAAGTGTTGTGAATTATAAAACAAGATGAATGGTTTAACAGAAGGCTAACTTTAGAGAAGATTCTTGCCATTTTATTGTTATTTTCTAGACCCTACTCCAGAATGTCATGTCTCTGGATGAATTCTCATACTCACAAAAACACCCGATGAGCTGAAACCCAACAATGTTTATATAATTTCTTCCTAAAGATGACTTTCCAGGAGTCCTAATTGGTATCCTGTGGAAGCTGTTGGCTGTTGAAATGAAGTATAGCGTCAACCAGTGTTGATTAGCAGGGACAGAGTTTAGAACAAAAATTTCTTATTTGTAGAAATAAGTAGCTTGTACTCCCCTGATAATAGAAAAGATTTGAAGACCTTGAAAATCTTTGATTCATGGTGTCCACGAACCAACCCATATATCATTGGCAGAGTTTAAGGCAGCTTTTAAAGCTAATGCAGATGAGTAGAAATACAACGGGAAAAAATTACTTATTTTTAGAAAATGTTATTAACTGTCAAAAATTCTAAGGCATTCTCTAACAAACAAAATTAATTTATCTCTTTTCATTTTTGTCAACATATTGGTCATATGTATTTATTTTTCTGAGGAAAGCAGTTATCTGGTAAATTACAGATTGACCAACAAAAGCAAACATAGTGAGAACTAAAGATTTCTTCAAAATTTGACTGTAGCATTTTTAGGGGGTTGCTTTCCAAGTGATGTTAACTTCTTTGTTCAGTTCAGTTTTCAGTATTTCACTTTTTTCCTTACTTTCGCTTGATTTATGCAACCAAATGCAGCTTCACAAATAAGGAGTATGTGAGAAAACCAGAAGCACCCCAGAAACCATAAGCCTAAGCAGCACATTCCGTTAAAGGCAGTAGGATTTGTGCTCTAATGTAATCTGTCTCAAATTTGGGCTGACTAAGGAGAGAAGAGCAATTCCCTGGAGTGGGGTGATGGCATATACCTGTGGGAGTAAGAAAGGAAGAAGAAATGAGAAATCCAAGGAAATTCTGATTTACTAGGGTAAGGAGGAAGGTGGTGCAATTTCTCCATGCTGTATCACAAAACATAGTATCAGACACTGGGGAGAGGGGTTGTAAAGCTCTATTCTCTCTGCCAAGGTAAGCCCAGCAGTACTGGTGTGTTGGATATGTCAAGGCATGGGACTTGTGCTGAAGGGACCCCAGGAGAATGCTGCACAGCACAACATGGCAGCCTGTCACAGCTCTTCCCTTCCCACACTGCTGAGCCTCACTGCTCTGCAGACCTCTCCAAGGGCCTATTGACCATGGGGATCCCTTACAATAACTGAAAGTGATTGCTGTGTTGTGAATATTTTTTTCTTTCTACTCCTTTTATACATGGCTGAGGCTGGGTGTTCACCACCTTGCAAGACAGTCTGTACTTCATTATTCTGACAGCAGAGAGATAAACTATTATAACAAAATAATAATGCCCCCCCCCCCCCCCAAATAAAAACATTTAAAACATTTGCACACCAAGTTTGCTCCCTTCTCTCATCGCTTAGAGTTAGAAAAATACCATTAAGGATGCTTGTGCTTCTGCTGAGAACCAGAAGATGTGCTTGTTACAGGCATTTTCTCATCCCCAAGCAAATTCAAGATGTTTCTGATTATACACTCTCTGAAGGAGCTCTTCTGCTCTCTCCGCTGCTGCTTTTGTACTGACTTTTTTATTCATTTGACTATAATGACTGAGACTGATTATTTTGCTGAGTTACTGTTTAGCTAGATCAGTGAGCTGAACTTACCCTGAGCTCACACAATCCCTACTTTCAACATGAGAAAGACAGAAAAATGCATGGCAAGATAGATACTTGTGGCTGGACATCCTGATGGGATCCTCGCTTTGGTATATCTAGTTCACAGTTAGATCAGTTAGATCAGATGTAGCATATTGTGAAATGGCACACTAACGATCCTTTTAAAGGCATTAATGACCACTTAGTACTAAAGACATGATTATATGCTATATTAAGCGTGAATGGTATGCTTTTATTCATATTCTAGTGGTCTGATTCTTCACCTTATTCTGCAGGAGAGACTGTTCCCTACCATATCTAGCTGAGAATTAATGGAAGAAAGAAAGGTATCTGAGCTAACACGATCAGAAGTCATGTACCAAGATGAACATTTTCATGGTGGGATAATTACTGTTTCTGTTAATAAGCTCTTCCTAGTCAGTATATGTGTACAGACAGAGCCCCAAAGTGATAAATTTTGTGAATCAGCACATCTCTGCAACCTCAAGCTTTTCAGAGCTCCGAGATAATTACAACAACTGTCTGTTCCTTTAGAAGGAACAGTATTTCTTGAGAAAAAAACAATTTCACCCACAATGTGGCCCTTGTGATCTAAGAAACCATAAATCATTTGGGCAGCCAATATACTGAAACAAAACAAAACAAAGTATTGCAAAACAGCCTCTTGTAGGAGCTGTATGATGTGCATTAAAACTTTACTATCAAAAATTACTCTCGGTGTTTTTTGCAAAATGAACATCCAAAGAAGATGAGGCATTCAGAATTGAAAAGCACTAAAACCATTCACCCCTAAGCCTCTGCTTTTCTGCATGCAAAGCAAATCACTATACTTATCGACAACTGACACTGAAAATGCACAGGGCTTGAGCTATTTTCAGGTAGAAGTTACATAAATATTGCCATCTTCATTTTACAATTTTGAGAACTAAAGAACAGAAATTATAAATCTCACTTTTAAAGGAAAACTTAACTGAATGGAAGAAACTCGTGTATTTTATGAATTTTGTTCTATATCCAAGGCCATGAATTGTCACAAATTTAAATAGCTAATAGACACATTGTTCAGGCATAGTTAGGTACACTGAGATTTGGGTGGCAGCCCATGTATTTGCTTCAGATATCAAATCAATTGCATGTTGTTTTTCCAACAGGCTAGAAAATAGAAATAACTTAAGTGTTAATGAAAAAGCTACAGGTGCATGGATTTGGTCAACTAACAGACCTAAGAAGTTCTGGCATAAAACCACCTGCAGCAGCTTCATTAATGGCTGTTGCCATGGAAACAAAAAAAAAAAAGACAAGGGAAAAAAATTGGGGGATTAAAAAAAGATGAAAGTAGCATATGTGACTGCCACTCTGTGGTTATCATCTTGGTAGTTTACAGCCAAGTTATAACAATATGCCAGAATGTTTCTGTGATCTGCAGGTGGAAGCTACCCTCTCCTTCTTTGTTATTCTTCTTATCAGGAAGGAAACTTACTTTGTTATTCTTCTTATCAGGAAGAAAAGATGAACAGATCTGTTTTACTGGAGCCCACAGAGGTCATTCAAGAAAAGATCAACTCAGTATGTGAAGAAGGGGGTATGTTGGGCCTTTACTTTACTTGCTTTTATTAGCAGTATTAAGATGTTTAGCCAGTAAAAGAATACTTCTTTACACTATACTTACAAATATCGCACTCATCCAACACCTAGCTTATTCAACAGTTCAAGTTTCTTTTCTCTTCTTATCTCCCCATCACAAACTTTTGCTACAGTAATTGTTTCACCTCTTCTAATGGTCAAATTTCTCTCCTTCACAGATACTCAAATCAGTTATACCCTTGCACCAAATATTAATACCAAAATAACAAGGTTTTCATAAAAGAATTTGGCACAATAGGCAAGAGTGCACTAAACATCCTAATAGCAGGGAAGGTGAACTGGACAAAGGATCTCCTTATTTTGAAATGACAGAATAATAAAGATCTGTGTGTACTATTTGAACATAAAATGGCTATCAACTACCAATCCAAAGTAGCCATGGCAGAAGATGCCTAAAATGCTTCAGAGAAAGTATTTCCATTAGTGCCAGGAAAAATTGAGTCTTTGGCATGAGGGAGACACAGTCAGTGATACCATGCAAAGTTCTGCTCGGTTATGTTTGTGAAAGGTGAACTGAAATTGGAATAGACTAAGACAAATATTCCCAGGATGACCTGGAGCTTGTTTAGCTCAGTGAATGCAATACCAAGAAAGGACATGGCTTTTGCTTGCAAATATACTAAAAATGCAAACTTGAGAACTGGAAATAATGCTAGTTAATCCAAAGAATAATATTGGCACAAATGGGTATGAAATGACTGCAAATATTGTTAAGCTGGACACTAACATAAGATTTTCAGCTACCATGAACCTGGAGTCCTTCAGTAGCACTAGTAGGGTCAAGAACGTAACTAGATTCAAGGTGAATGCTTGATTAAATGGCAGAAAAGATTATATGACTGTTACCTTTGAGTCTGTGGGATTCAGTGACAAGGAATATATCCAGTGTTTTATTTCTACTTGTATTGGGTTTAAATGGCAAGGGGGGTTTTTTTGGGGGGGGGACTGCAGGGCTACCCCTGCAGTGCAGAGGATCCCACAGCACAGCAGGAGGATATTTCCTGAAAAAAGCTGCAGCCCATGGAGACACCACACTGGAGCAGGCTCCTGACAGGAACTGCACATCATGGGAAGGACCCACACTGAAGCTGGGAAAAAGTGTGAGGAGGAAGGAGTGACAGAGAGGAACTGTTATGGACTGACCACAACCCCCATTCCCCAACCCCCATTGCTGCTCGGCATGGATGAGGAGATAGAGGAGTCAGGAATGAAGGAATGAAACTAGTTTTTGTTCTCAGCGTCCAACTCTATTTTCATTGGCAATAAATTAAATTAATTTTCTCCAAGTCAAGTCTGGTTTGCCCATGATGGTAAATGGTAAACCATCTCCCTGTCTTTATGTCCACCCATGATCTTTTCCATCATATTTTCTCCCCCATCCCGTTGCAGCAATATGATAATTGCTAATCATTGGATATTGCTAATAATTTCCAACTACACATCATTAATTTACTATAACAAAATAACTGGTATTCACCAACTGATTCTCCTTGGCTACTTGCTGCACTGACAGACTGCTGTTGAAGACTAAAATGTTAGTAATTATATAACTATGGTGAATCAACAGTTTAGAATGAGAACTCAGTGTTGTCCAGGGGTATGTGGAAAATTAGGGAACTAAAGGAAGGGGAAACACTGACTAAAAATCAGATAGCTTGAAATAAGATGAGAGTGATGTTATTTGAAGTCATCTATCCTTGCTATACTCCATTTTACTTGTAAGAAAGAGAAGAGCACACATTTATCTCATCTTGCTGATTTGGGAGAAACCATGAAATTTCATATGCTGAGCCAGAATAGCCAAGGCATAGCCTTGGAAGTAAGTATGCAAACTACATTAGGTCTGTAAGACACAGCATGGTCTGAGCTGAATAACACCTTCAACATAAAAACATGCTGTAGCACTGCAGCAAAACAGCTTCTAAAAATCTCTTTTTAATTCTTACAGAAAGTGTAAGGAAACATTCCTAAGGGAATCCAGGACATTCAGTCTAGAAGTTTAAGATAATCACTGTTTCTATATGAAAATATGCAAAGATGACTACCATAACTTATCAGTCAAGATTTTATAAACTCCTTCATAGTCCTAAAGTCTTTCCTCTGGAAAGGAAGCAACAATTATTCCTCCTGAAATTCTCCTAAATTCCTCCATTGGTTTTTAGTGCAAGTTCAATCAGGGCTATGCTTACTGGATGATAAAAGCCTCTAGCTAGCACCAAATCTTATAGTAACTGCTTGAGAATTTCTTAGGGTAGCTTGAAGGCATTCATTTTCTCCTAGCCTCCAAGGAGACTGCATTGTGAATGATAAGTTCCTTTAGAAACTGTTAATGTTGTAAACACATGTCCTGAAATACCAGCTGATTTAAAAGAATATTTCATGTTCATATTTTGTATGGTTGATTTTTATAGCTGGCAATCATCACAGCTTTGGTAACTGTCCTTTTGCTGAACACTCCTTAGGCTGTTTTTTTGGGCTTACTTGCAAAGATGATGTTTTTCGAGTTTTCAAAGTTTAAGTATGTTAAACTGTAAATCTGCTTTTCGGTCTGAAGTTGCTGTCTCAGGAAACAATATTCTTCAGAGAGCACCCTATTGTGAGAGGTAAGATCTCCCACAGTCTCGCTTCCTAGGCCCTGTGACTAATGCAAACTCTCCCAAATGTTTCAGTTATTAAAAAAACCCCATCCTTTTCCAGAGCACCAGTTTGACCGACATTTTGGTTTATATAATATATGCAACTTGCAAAAACCTCCAATATACTTTCTCCCTTCAGATATCCCATCAAATATTAAAAAAAAAAAAAAATCAAGTGAAAAATGAGACTATTTCTATTTCTTTAACAATTAATGTTTCCTTTCTACTTGGATAAGAGTTGTGTAAGTAGTGCAGGGACCTTCCTTGCCTCTTGGACATGAATTTTTACGCCTCAACAAACTCTCTCTTATCAACTATCCCTCTCTTCAGAACACCAGGCAGAAAATGCCTTTTACAACTTTCATACATGTTCATCAGATGATGTCTAATACCCTTCTCAGGTGATCAAACATCACCTGTAGCAACACTCAAAATTGTTCAAAACTACTTTCATGTAAATAAGGATAATTGAAGCTTGACCGTCCTTTGTTAGCTCTTTTTCCAAAATGGAGGCAGAATGAAAATGGAGTTTTCAGCCTGACACAGATACAAGAGTTTGTATTCTCAAAGTGCATTCAGAAATTATACATAGGCATATTCCCTAAATCACCATGGTAATTATTGTGACCTAGAACAAGTACCTTAATGTTAAAGTAATTTTAATTATGAACATTGGTGAATTGCAGAGTTTTGGGAGAGAAATTGGGGCAAAGCTTCACCATATCTCTGGTGCAATGCAGGAGTTCCAGAAGAGTTCTGGGAAGGAAGCTTCTGCAAGAACGTGTCGGGACTGAAGTCCTGCTTCAGCCTTGGTCCCCTGGGTTTACTGTCTACTTAGCACCTTGCAACACCCACGGTTTCTTTAGCACTTTTCAGTGAACTTCACTAAATCACAAGGTCAGATTATGGTTTGGCCAAGCAATACGGTTTGGCCAAGTAATCTACAGGCTGTAAAAATGTTTAACTAAGAGCTTTATGGGTCAAAATACTCACATGACGTGATACCACTTAAACATCTTTGTGGGTATACAGAGGTCTGAAGAAATACCAGAGAAAGTAAATAGCAAACAACAAAGGACTTGAGCTTTTTTGTGACTCTTCTTGTTTATATTTAATAATTTTGCATACCTTCTTTCCCTGGCTATTTTTGACAGTTGTACATATACTGCGGCAACATTTCATCCAAAAATGCATATACAATACCCAGCCTTCAGCTTTTTGATTGCTTGTTAGCTGAACAGATATTTTCAGAGGAACTCTTTGGCTATCTCTTTAGACGTAAATTGGACTTTAAAGCTGTACATTTCCTGTTGTAATTGACAATTTGTTCATCTAAACTGTTTTTCCTTTTAGCTAGGGAGAATACCTCAAATACCTGTTAAGAAAAGGCACATTACATAAATATGTTGAAAAGATAATAAATGCTGTGTCCCTTACACACATCCCACATTCTGTTTAACTAACATTGAGTTTATTTTTCTGCAATTAATATGAACAATTTAGCTTAGTGGTTTTGTTAGTAATGAATTAACTCTTCAGTAGAAGAAGTCCTCAAGAGTTACGGTTCAGTTCTCGCATTATTTTGAGTTCAGCATCCCACTCTATTTCTTGCATTAGTGGTAATACAAAACATGTCTATCTACCAAAGATAGATATGCTCCTATGTCCTCATTAGGGGAGGCTTTCTGTTCAAATCCTTACACTATAAAAAGAGATAACCATCTTCTATTTCCTTGAACATATAATGTAGTAAAACATGCACATGGGTATTAACCAACGAATCAGTGATTCACAGTAACACATTACTTCTATGTTCATAATCTCACCCTCATACTGCATACATCAGATACTGCTTAATTATACAGCTCGACTTCCCAACCTCTCTTCACGTTATCATTACTTCCAGTTCCAGCTTGACATAGGTTTTCTCCCAGTTTTTATTGTACCATCTACTTTGATGTTTCAGAGATTCAGTGTGCTTCAGGCATTGACTGAAAAGCTTCTCTCCCAATAAACTGTACACTCAGACTAACTCTGCTCTTTACCAGTCAGATGTAAATGCAGCATGATACAAACTATAGGGAATCTGCTCTGCTCTGGCATCAGGACATAAGCCATGGAAACACATAAAGCAGACATAAAGAAAAATCTCCTTCCTGTTTGTGTGGAGGTAAGCTTGATAGATGTACCAGAAATTACACTAATACAGAATGTTCCTAATTGCTTCTTTGACCAGTAGGTATCCCAAGCAGTGGGAAATAAAAGTTAAATTCTTTACTTTGTCATGGACTTTGAAAGTGATCTTGGTGAATCATAACTTGTGTCTTATAATATATATACATAAGAATAATAAACCACACTCCATTTGTCTGCTCTGCCTATCTTTTTAAAGTAAGGATTGCAAAGATGAATATATTGGAAAATCAAGCTGGTAGGCACCTGCCAGTCAATAGAAATACTAATAAAGCCAGTGAGGATCTCAGAATGAAAGACAGAAGGAGAAGAAAAAATACAAGCAAAGAAAAACCCTATAACTACATTTTACTGAGAAATGTAGCTAACTTGGTAGATGTATCATAAAGTCCCAAATGGCACACACAATTGTACACATAGCTTAGTAAAGAAGTCAAGAGAGACAGTATTTGCAATTTTCTTCGTGGGAGGAGAGTACAGAACCAACAATAGAAATCTGCCTCTTGTTTTGTTCCTACAATGCCCTGGAATGTGGTGTACATCCTCAGTAATTTAACAGGGTATTAGAATTTATGTAAGCCCTATGTATCTTTACTCCTATACTAGCAGAAAAAATTCCCAAACAAAAACCAAAAAAGTCCCCTCATCATCTAAAGTCAGCAAAGATCTAGAATGTTGCTGATCTGACACTAGACAACAATTTTGGCATGAGATGAAGAAGGGAAATTGGAAATGACATTTCCTATTAGACCAAGATAGAACAAAAATGAAATTGCTCAGAGACATAAAATGAAATGACTGAGATAATTTAAAGCAAGAGTTCAGAAATTTGTGAAGAATTTAAAATGCAGCTACTGAAGGTTTCTCAGTGGCCACACATAAAGTCCTTATTAATACAGTAATATCTGAGAGGCTGTGAATCTATAAAACTCTCCTCCACAACTACCAGAGATCAAAGGAAGGACCAGTAACATGGGCCACAGTTTCCAGTGGATTGAGGAATATCAAGAATACATCAGTCACCTTCAAGTTTAAAAGAGATGACCTGAAGGAAGAGTCTTGGGAAAATATTTTTAGATGGAGACAGAAATTTGAAGTTTGTAGTAGAAGAGGAAAGGAATTTTCCCACCAGAAATGGAGGATCATACAAGGTTTTACCAAAACTTTATCTCCAATTTTAACTCATAGAGGTTTGGAGTGGAGCAGATTGTTCATCTCGTGTTACAGAACAGGGGGAGAGGGGAAGCTTTATGTCAATGTTTTAAGTGCAAAGGATTGTTTAAATTTACGGATAAATGTATGAATAACAATAAAATCAGCCCAACAGGGAAAGTGACACAACCTAGGCAAGTAGAGATGATAAATTCCATATTATTGCATCTTTACATATGCTAGTATCAAGAAGTCCTGAACCTAATAGGTATTAAGATTAATAAAACATTCTGTAACAGAAACTATGTTTTTCAGAGAACCAGCCAAAATATAGAAAATAATTTACATTGTCAGTTATGTTACCTTGAAACAGAACAAGAGGTATAATTGATGCTCGGTGAGAGAGGAATTTAACAAGTCAGAAAAGTAGATGTGACCTGCAAATCCTTGTGGAGAACAATTTGAAATTTTGTAAGAATGTATTACTATGATATCTCTGATAGGCAGCTGAACAGAGAGTATTGCAAAAAGCCAAGGGTACTAACTAACTACTCATATCAAACCACATTTTATGTCCTTAAAAATGCATATTGCCATGTGGAAGAGGACCTGTGTAAAGGATAGGAAACATATGATAAGATCTGTTACAATTTTAGTAATGGCTTTTAGAATATATGATCAATTTGCCAGAGTAATGGGATACAATTTTAGCATTGTATGCTGAAAAATGGTAATAAACAAACAAACAAAAAGCTTACCAATAAACAATAGATAGACTAGATTGTCTGTCCTAACTTTGGGATGGAATCTAAGGAAATGACAGCTGTTCAGAGAAGGAGTTTCCTGTAAAAAAGACAAGTGTATGCAAAACGCCAGCCAGTCTGGCACTTAGAGCAGAGCTTTGTAGCGTTCTGCTTCCATTGCAGAAGGGTTATTTGTCTATCCAGAACACAAGCCCCTTTGTGGGGAAAAGAACACCTTTCAGGGGTTTGAATGTAGTCTTCAGAATTTCTAAATCTGAGAAAGGATCTTGTCATTCTCATATCCGTATTTTCTTCTTAGACACCTTTTTAACAGGAGCAAATGCCAATATAGTGACAAAAAAATACAAAGCCATGGGGGATGACTAATTATAGTAAGTTTACATTTTCTTTGGATGTTTTTTTTTTGTCTTTTATTACCAATTCAGCCTTAAAATAATGTTTAACTCATATACTCCTACCTCACAAAATTCCAAGTTAATTTGGATTATTACATTTTGATAATAAAATGAAGGGTGCTTTATTTGTGATTTGTACAATTAAGGTTATAAGAAGTAGTTCATAAGATGCATAAACAACAGAGAAGTAAAAAAGTGGGTGATTTACAAATTACATGATTAAAGGAAAATAGTTGGAAAACTGACTTCAAGCTGCCTACAGCAGTTCTGATGCAATTAAATAATAATAAAAAAAAAGAGTGGTGAGGCACACTCATCTGCTTGAAGAATCTGTTGTCAAAGACACCAAAGCTGCTTAAGGTGATGCCAAATACGAGATTATCCACATGGGATTCCAACAATGGTCCTCAGATGCTGAGAACTAAGAAATGATGTGCACATCACCTTTCCCAGTCCCACCAGATGGAACTGCGTTTAATCAAGTTTTAGGAAAAAAGGATTTTTGGTCTGCCAAGAACATGAAAGGGAGTAAAGCCTTATCTAGACAGATGGTCTCTTTGGCACAGACTGACATGACATTGACATGAAGTTCTGAGGTTGTAAAAACTGTTAGTGACAATACCAAAAATCAGAGAATGGTATTTTTGATAGAGAAAAATACCTATTATTTTCAGTGAACTTCTGTGAAACTAGAATACATATATTTGTACACATTCTTTTACTTATGTCTGTATTTATGAAACCATGATTATTGTCGTTAAGCCTTTTAGTGCAACCAAATGCTGCAAGTAATGTTTGTGGTGAGGGATTTCTATCAACCTTCCACAAGTAACAATTAGTTGCACTGAAAAGGAAAGTTTAGAAGCAGAAAAAAGTACAGTAGAAGAAAATCTTCAGAGCTCATGACACAGTAGCACTTCAGAAACACCTAGTAACCTCTCACGCCTTTTCCACAGGTGGTAATACTTCTTTCTAAGCACTTCCTAGGCTATCAGAGTGGCTCACAAAACACCCAGGAGCTATTCTGGAAGTATTTCTTCCTGTTCTCCCTAGCCCCACAAAACACAGCTGTACAGGGCCGGACTATTTTATTATATTCTGTAATAGGAGGAATCATCTATGAGTTAGACACCATTTCTGTACCAGCAACAGCACAATACTAACCCGCAATAGTACCATTGCCTAATTTGATTTTTATTGTGGCAGAGTGACTCTGACTCTGCATATTAATATAGTACATTTTTAAGGTGGTTTGTTGGAGACCCATAAATTTCCACAGCAATCTAGCCACTACCTCATCTCTAGCACAGCCAAGTGCTCAGAGGTCTGCAGGATTTATTTATGTTTTTCAACTCAGCAACAGAATGTATGGTTCGCAGTGCAAAGGCTTTTGTGCGTCCATGAAAAAACTGCAGTATCCATGTATCACTCTGTGGTAATTGCTGGGAAAGGTTGATTTTATAATGATGACTAATGCACATTTCTGGGTACATTGGAAGCAACATCAGACCTAGTTTAAATAAGAGTTTTTTTACAATCAATATGTCTTGCAATCTTCCCTAATTTTTTGTGCCATAATACAGTGACACCACATGCTAATGACAGTCTGAGCTGCTGATTTTCACTGGTGTTCACTTTATACCTGTCATCTTTATCACTGATAATTTTCAAGATAAACCCAAGACAACACCATAAATTAGGTCTAATAGCTAACCATAGATTTGACCCTGACGAGCTCTTATTACTCTGATGCTATTCTAACTTTAAGTTTTGTCTAAGATTAAAAAGAGTTCATTCAACTGATTTTTACATGCACAGACTTTAATGGAAATAATTGCTCTTTAATTTAAGCCTTTCTGTAATTTTTTTCCTGGAGAGAAGAAATGTGGTTAGCACCCTGCAGCACCAAATTCTTTATAAGTAATCTCTTTAGAAAGAGAAGGCTCAGCTGAAGAGTTTCAAGCCCATACAAAGGGTCTAAGTCTCATTTGAGGCATGTTATTACCCACACTTGTGCCATAGGAAAGCCCTTTACCAGTTTTGAGGACAGACAATGCTACAGATGTTTACAGAACAGACCAAGTTCACAAAGCTGAGAGGTTAACATAAACCCTAGTCATGGTGATAACTCTTATCTAGACTGATTACTGTAATGCATGGAAATGTATTAACTAAGGTACCAATTTTTCACTGTAAGCAGGAACCTCATGAGCAGAAAAGTTAGAATTTACTGTTATTGAAAAGCTGGACAGCAGTGAACTTGTTTACCACAAGGGATCTAAATACAAGAAGTTATTATGGTCTGAATCTCTAAAGCTTGATAAAATGCTTTCAGTAAATTAGGTTTGGACCTTTGGCTGCAGGCAAATTCCAAACTTTAGTTGACCCTGAGTGAGGGTAACTGATTTCTCTCTCAAACAGATGAGCTTTCTCTGGCTCACTGACAAATATTACTGATAAAATCTTCTTTTTGGAAAAGAACTGAAAGCCTGACAGTCAAGATAACTTCTACCTTGGCAGCTGTAGCTAGAGTAATCTCCAAGCTTGAAGAATGTAGTTGCAGACTGCTTCAAGAGAATAGTTAATATCCTTTTTCCTCTCAGTGCTTTGTGCAGCATTTTCACCATTTATCTTAAAAAAACAGGAATTGATTCCAAGGGAAAAGTATGCTACTTGCTAAATCAATCCATTTTGTCTGGTCTTTCTCAAAGAGGAACTTTGAAAATATATGACTTTCCAATTTATTATTGTCTGAGTTATAAGTGTTCATATAAAATAGCTTGTATAATATATTCAATTATCTGTTATTTATGGAGATGGTCAATGTTGCACCGCATATAATCATCACAATATTGTAAATTTTCAGTGAGCAACACTTATAAATAAATTAGAAAATTTAGTTACATCTGTCCCATTGCCAGTATCTCCATCAGTATTTAAATGAAGCTGGTCCAACATGACCTTACAGTAGAAGATTGTGCAGTTTCCTAATAAAAAATAAAGTCTTGAAAAAATGAAAAGAGTTACAGATGAACAAACTCTTAGATAACTTTGAAAAACACATTTATATGTGCTTTCAACACAGTGTACTTAATCATCTTTTTGAGATATTAATTTCCTTTGGGCTGTAGTACATTGGGAGGTTTGGAAATGGTGTTATGACTAACAGTAGAAAACAGTCCTAGTACTTCCATAGGAATGGTAGGAGATGGGTGAGAAAGACAAGGAAGTCTTTTTTTCTGATAATACCCCTATATACACAAATTAGTTGTTGTGTAAAGCCCACCTAGAACTTAATCTGGCTACTGATGTAAAAGACAATAAAAAACATTTCTATAAATACATTAACAACAGGAGGAGGGCTAAGGAGAATCTCCATCCTTTACTGGGTGCAGGGGGAGACATAGTGACAAAGGATGAGGAAAAGCCTGAGGTACTTAATGCCTTCTTCACCTCAGTCTTTAATAGTCAGACCAGTTGTTCTTGGGGTACCCAGCCCCCTGAGCTGGAAGACAGGGACGGGGAGCAGAATGAAGCCCTCATAATCCAAGGGGAAATGATAGGCAACCTGCTATACCACCTAGACATACACGACTCTGTAGGGCCAGATGGGGTCCACCCGAGGGTACTGAGGGAGCTGGTGGAAGTGTTCATTAAGCCACTTTCAATCATTGATCAGCAGTCCTGGCTAGCCAGGGAGGTCCCAGTTGACAGGAGGTTAGCAAATGTGATGCCCATCTACAAGAAGGGCTGGAAGGAGGATCAGAGGAACTACAGGCCTGTCAGTCTGACCTCAGTGCTGGGGAAGGTCATCTTGAGTGCCATCACACAGCATGTACAGGACAACCAGAGGATCAGGCCTAGTCAGCATGGGTTTATGAAAGGCAGGTCCTACTTGACCAACCTGATCTCCTTCTATGACAAGGTGACCTGCTTAGTGGATGAGGGAAAGGCTGTGGGTGTTGTCTACCTGGACTTTAGTAAAGCCTGTGAAGTTTCCCACAGTATTCTGGAGAAACTGGCTGCTCATGGCTTAGAGGGGTATACTCTTTGCTGGGTGAAAAGCTGGCTGGATGGCTGGGCCCAAAGAGTTGTGGCGAATGGAGTTAAATCCAGTTGGTGGCTGGTCACAAGCGGTGTTCCCCAGGGGTCAGTACTGGGGCCAGTTCTGTTTAATATCTTTATCAATGATCTGTGTGAGGGGATTGAGTGCACCCTCAGTAAGTTTGCAGATAACACCAAACTGGGTGGGAGTGTTGATCTGCTGGAGGGTAGGAAGGCTCTACAGAGGGATCTGGACAGGCTGGACCGATGGGATGAGGCCAACTGTATGAGGTTCAACAAGGCCAAGTGCCAGGTGCTGCACTTTGGTCACAACAACCCCATGCAACGCTACAGGCTTGGGGAAGAGTGGCTGGAAAGCTGCCTGGTGGAAAAGGACCTGGGGGGTGTTGGTTGACAGCTGGCTGAACATGAGCTAGCAGTGTGCCCAGGTGGCCAAGAAGGCCAACAGCATCCTGGCTTCTATCAGGAATGATGTGGCCAGCAGGAGCAGGGAGGTGATTGTCCCCCTGTACTCAGCGCTGGTGAGGCCGCACCTGGAATACTGTGTCCAGTTTTGGGCCCCTCAATACAAGAAAGACATTGAGGTGCTGGAGCGTGTCCAGAGAAGGGCAGCAAAGCTGGTGAAGGGTCTGGAGCACAGGCCTTATGGGGAGTAGCTGAGGGAACTGGGGTTGTTTAACCTAGAGAAGAGGAGGCTGAGGGAGGACCTTATCGCTCTCTACAACTACCTGAAAGGAGGCTGTAGTGAGGTGGGTGTTGGTCTCTTCTCCCAAGTAACAAGTGATAGGACAAGAAGAAACATCCTCAAGTTGTGCCAGGGGAGGTTTAGATTGGATATTAGGAAAAATTTCTTTACGGAAAGGGTAGTCAAGCACTGGAACAGGCTGCCCAGAGAGGTGGTGGAGTCACCATCCCTGGAGGTATTTAAAAGACATGTAGATGTGGTGCTCAGGGACATGGTTTAGTGGTGGACCTGGCAGTGTTACGTTGATGGTTGGACTCGAGCTTAAAGATCTTTTCCAACTTAAATGATTCTATGATTCTATGACCTTTGGACTCCCCTTTAAAATCTATTAAAATTTGGCCTTGATTGTAAATCTTTGAAATTGTGGTTCACAAAAACACAGTAGAAATTCTGATGATTTTATTGTTAAATTCCTTTTGTTCACAGGTTTGGAATGCAAGTAAGCCCAGGATGAGCAGGATTTTCTCCGCAGTAGGCTGCACACAGGCAACCTAAACTGAGAGTAGGGAATAAAATCTAGGCAACGTGAAGGAAACGTTTTCCCAAATTAAATACTCCAGGCACAAGAGCTGGACTGGATGAAGTAGTGGTTTGAGAATCTGAAGTTAGAAGACAATGGGAAAACATTGAAAATGGTACTAATAATCAACAATGAAAAGAATCTGGATTAGAAAATGTTAAATAGAAACCCTACAGGAAAGCTTAGAAATAGATTTTTTAAAATAGGATGTAAATTAGATTCCAGCTCCAGAACAGTTTTCGCCTGTGAACTGAAATCCTGTGAAAATTAACTTTACGTCATGATCATACCAATCATTCAAATATTTGCGTCGCTACATATTAACCCAGGTTTTATGCGTGTATGCTTATCTGTACCTCTGTTGAGAGAGGAAAAATTTGGCTATGAAAAGAATCTTTTTTCAGGTTCTTTAACACAAATAGGCTATATTATGAGGCTGTACTGACTTCCTGATTCCAAATGGACTGAATAAAAAGTGAACTAAACTACACAGACTTTTGCAGTCTCCAGTCCAGTGCAAGTAAGCAATAAAAAATAAATAAGTAATAAATAAAGAATCATTTTTAAATCAGATCTCAGGTTTTTTCTGAGTTAGGTTTCCTATTCTCTGTATTAGTAAATAATACACAGGATGCAAGAGCAATCTAATATTTCATATTTTACTCAAATAGTGAAAATTTGGTGTGGATGAAATGTGTCAGAGAGCCAAAGCCTCATTTTCCACCATCTTGTCTGTATTTTCAGGCTGTTAGAAATCTCCAACAGAGGTAAATCAGAATAACAGACCAGCTGACACAATACTGCTTCCCTATGAGAGCTATATTCCATATAGAACACCTTTCTTCACAGAAAAAAGTTCACATTTTCTTTTTTTTTTTCTTTCATTTTTCAGCTACAGTAAAAGAAACACATATTTAACATTTAAAATGTGGATCTAAATTTAAGAATTTAAAGAATTAACTTGTTTAGAGTATACCTGTCAAAACAAAATCTATGCAGAAGCAATATGAAATAAATTTAACATGAAAGAAGTTACAAGTGCATGAAAAGTAAAATTGAATAGTTTCCCCTCTAAATCCTGCCCATGTGATTATCCATTGCAAGTTCCTTTATAAATAAGTAGTTATTTACATTGAAAAAATCTTTTTTTTTTAAAAAGAAAGAGTTGTTTTGAAACTAATTTTTAAAGAAGGTGGGTTTTTTTCACCAAATAGGGAAAAATAAGAAAAAATGATCCCATGTCTGGCTTGAGCTTTACTTGATTTGGCAGATATTGTGGGAAGATCTTCACATGTATAATGACAAAGATGTTCATTTTTCCTTGAAGAGCCTGAGTTTCATGGCCTTTCAAGGGTTTTGACCCATAAAACTGAGAAGGTCAGGAGAAAGCTTAACATCTGAAATGAACGTATGTTTGGCTGGAAGAATTCCACTTTTCCAGGGACAAGTGGTTTCTGTGGATCAACCAACTAACATGGTTAAACTCTTCACTTACTTTGGTAGAACAAAATCATAAAGATGGTTGAGCATTTAGCAGTAGGGCAGTAAATATAACAGCAGAGTAATTTTTGCTTAGCATTTGAACTACTACAGACTGAATGCACAGATGAAGAGTTATAGTCAGCAAGCCCAGGAAACACAAATCAATAGTTAGACTTATGACATGCAGAAATTTTTGGAGACTTCTCCAAATAGCCTGATAGAAAATGCACTGTGTCATGCAGCAACTATAGACAAATTCCTTCAAAAATGATTGATGCTGCTGAAGAGGAGCAAAAGTGTTTCACTTTACTTTCCTCATATATTAAGCTTCATGGAATACACTTTTGCTACATGCAATAACCAATTAATTTATACAAAACATTAGTCAAGTATGACAAATACCCATTTTGGGGGGACCACTGTAGAGAAATCAGCACAGCAATAATTCACCTTTCTGAAATCTGTAACAGTATAAGAGATCGAAAAACCTGATTCTCGAAAAGTCATTACCGGATGTTCCTAGCAATTTTTTTGCCTCTACACATATTTCAGACTATGTTAAGGTTTAGCTCTCCAGTACTCTGAAATGGGAACTGTTTTATACTGTCTTGCAACGCTGCATTCAGTGGCACTTGACACTCACTTTCCACCTTTAGGCCTGACTTTTAAAAACATGAAGGCAAGTCTGAAAATGTTAATGTTAATTAATCTGCATTTTAGGAGGATAATGGAGTTTTAAAAATATGAAGGCAAGTCTGAAAATGTTAATGTTAATTAATCTGCATTTTAGGAGGATAATGGAGAAGGAATTGTAAAAGTACAAATTCTGTTTACCTTATTGGAGATGACAGGGGAATAGCAAATGATTAAAAGAGCTAACTGGACAATGGGAGTCAAGTCAGTTGAAACTTCAAATTTGTAGCAAAGTCGGATGGGAAAATGAGTAATGTCTTCCACAGAGAGGCAGGGAGTAAGATTCAATTATTCGTCAGACTGGCTGTCTGCTTCCAGGACTCATACAAGGCAGTTGCCCAGGCCATTTCTCCCCTGGGATGCCACTTTTTCACTGTGGAAAAGAGGGTTTTGTGGAGAGTTAGGTAGACCCGTGCCACGCCCAGGTGGCCCAGCTCTGACAGCCTGCCGCCAACGCTTCTGAAAGGACTGGAGCCTATTTTCTCACATTGCTCTCTGCAAACTTCCACCGTGGTAATTTAGGATCAGGATGTTGTCCAATTTGTCCCTGTCAAGGGGCACTCACAGCTGACAGAGGTGGCTTCACCCGCATTGCTCCTGGACTGCTTTGTGGCCCGTACTCTGCGTGGCTGAAAGTCTGGGTGGCAGCCTCTGTGTTCCAGCTAGGAGAGCGTAGCAAGACCAATTACCTGTGCTGAGCTATTTTTCTCTGCTAGCCTGTGACCAAAGAAAGATTAAAGGTTGCAGAAGAAGCCAAGAGGTGATTTTCCTACAAATGAATTGCCCAGAATGGTAGATTTCTTCACAGCTGTTATAATAGTCAGCCACTGTGACACAGCAGTTTGCCTAAGGGATTTGCTTACACCAAAGATGTCTTTCAATTTCTATATATATGTGCTAGTAAAAAACAAAACAAAACCCAAAATCAAAACCAGAAGACAATTAATATTTTACAGCAATAAATATCTCACTTTCAGAATGCAATTTTGTGAATGGATAAATTTGTGCATCATCTGAAAAGGAGACTGAAAATCCTTTGACATTTAATTTTTTTTTCCTCACAAAAAAGTTCTCCATTATTAATAGGTCTTACTAAACTAACAGTAGCAAGCGGACAATTTCACTCTGTAAAAAACAGACAGGTAGAAGCTGACCTTTATACTCTTTGAAAAACAGTAATTTATTCATATTATCTGAAGATTATTGTTTTGCTGATAACAGTATGAAGGGCTCATTCTGCATTTCTTATGTATTCTAAACTCCTGGGGACTTTAACAATGAAAATTATCATCAAGGGTTCTTCATGGGGAAATGGGATTGGCAGAAAATGCAGGACAGGCCCCAAGTAGCTATACATTATGAATGTATACTGTAAACTGTCGCAATTGTGTTTTCTTGTTAAAAATAACTTTTACACAAAATAGCTAGTCAGAAAAATGACTAGCATATGGTTCATTGCATTCATTTGAATGTGACAGGTAAAATGCCTCCGTGCATATTAACCTGCTTTAAAATAATATTGCAGAAGGAATAATAAGAGATAGGTTTTTTTAACCCAAAGTTCATTTCAATTACACTGAAAATATTATTCTTAACAGGCTGTGACATCTGAAATTTGCTTTGGTGCTGAAGTGTTACATGGCATTGCACATACTTTAAATACATATAGGAAAAGGGGAGTAAAGAGGTTATCTGTCTCAAGAGCAACATTTCCCGCACACATCATAGGCACTGTCGTACCCCCAGCTCACTGCTCAGTGGCCTGGCTATCATATGGAGCCAGTATTAGACTAAATGTTAAAGTGTGCTAAGATATAGCTTTAAATGGGTACGAAGATACCTTGTAGATCCACCCCATAATAGCTATAGGAAGATAAGGCAGCACTCTGCAGTACCAAATGCTTACAGATAACAGAAAAATCTAATCTAATAAATATTGACAGAAGTTGTACCTTTTCAGTTAGCTTTGACAATGACCTTTATTCTTCAACTAATTAAATGAGTTTAGTTCTAGAGATTAATAATTAGTCATAGGGTTTTTTTCTCCTTTTTATGTGATACTTTTTAATTAGAGTCTAAAGTGGTGTTTCAGGAATTTGTGTGCAAATATTGTGTTGGTGATGTATCTTCTTTCTGGCTAACATTTAAATTACTTAGATCATTCATGCCCCAGGAAGCTTTTGTTATTCTTTGTTACAATGTACAACAACAAAATAAATCATCATTAAAGGGTTCTGTAAGCAATCTTCAGATCATTTTGACTCAACTTCTACATTTCACATAGATCATTGAAGTACAGTTATAAACTATGGGACTATCATGTGATGCTTGTGACATACATGCACTTGCTGAGTCCTGCTTTCCTCCTTTAAGCATATTATGCTTCCACTGCATGCCACACCTCCATAATCCAGCACCTTATCATATAGTTATAATAATTTTGAAGGAGAATCACTCCAGTTAATCCCAGCCCATCCTTTCTCATGAATCTGTTCCTGAATCTGTTCCTGTCAATTGATTTTTGCTATTTTTTAATGTCCTATTACTTTTAGGAGGCTAAGGAAACAAATAAAACCATGTAGCATCACAAAGTTTACTTCTGATTATTGATTAAATTAAAAAACTATCTGATACCATGATATTAAGAAATGCATGGGTTTTGATATTAATTTTACCTCTACCTTTAGTATAACGACTTGGCCTTTAATGTGTTGCTTTGCATAGAAGACAAGAAATAAGGTATCACTAAGCTATGCAGAAGTTGTTCCCATCCTCCTCTTGTTTGCAGTTGACAAACATGGCGTTTCTGAGAACTGCAGGATGACAGCTGTGGTGATTGAAGAAAAATGTCTAAGCTTTCAATTCTAATTTTACAATAACACATTCAGAGATACTTTCTATCTTCTATCCTGCTGTTGAATGACAAACACTTGATTGGTGTCAAACAGATGAAGAACTGACAGACATTAAATGGAATATAGTTATTGAGCATTTAGTGTCAGCTGATCTTCCACAAAACAAGCTGAAGCAGCTGACTACTAGCTGAAACCATGATCACATTTTTGGGGGTAAGAGAAATTTGCAACTAAAATAAAAAATTATCTGCAGAAATAGATAGTTTCATAGAAAATCCCAACGTCTATTGCAAGAACATAATCATAGTACTACGGAAGTTAAATGTGCAGTGCATTTGCATTCTTCATTACTCAGTGAATATGCTCCTCTTACTTTGTTAAAAATATTATGTTACATGATTCATTTCATGTACCTGATGGACATTTCTACATTTAAAGATATGGTAATTCAAGGAAGAGTAATGATTTCCCCAAAGCATACCAGTCAGGAACTCATTTTAATAGTCATGAAACTATTACACATGTAAATTACCCAGGTTGCTCTCTGTTGTCATTGTTAAGCAAAGTTTCATAAATGGGAAGTTTATTATTTGGGAAAAAAAAAAACATACAAGAGAAGTCACACGCATATACAGCTGTATGAAAAATCAGAGGGCAATTCAGGCCTTTATAGAAGAAAGTGAAGTTCAGGCACTATAGAAATCCACCTTATGACTTTGAGCTCTTAAACAGTTCTCTGTGGCTTAACTTCTGTACAAGCTTAGTAGAAATATTTTCAAAGAGCTTTCAACATCCTACTATTATATTTAGGCAGACAGATATGGGTGAAAATTTCAGAAAAGGTGAGTTCTCACATAAATGTTCTCCATTAGGAACTGCCCACTATGCAGTTTTTCTGGAACCCAGCTTAAGGATTGAGTTTGATACTTCTGTCTGCTTTTAAATCTTCCACAGTCTTGTCTTGAAAAGTGCTAAGTACTTAGGATGACTAGAGGAAAAATTTATTTTAAAAGAATACATTTGGGATAGGAATCTAGAGATTTGAAATTAATTCCTTTCATTTCCTCTTTTTTTTTCTTCTGCTATTCTTGCAAGTTTTGGGAATGTTAAACATGATTTAAAGGTAAAATATTTATTAAATATTAAAACAGATATTAAATAAGATAATCAGAAAACATTAAATCAGGTGCAACTTGACCATATTCTGTCAATTCACATTCCTACCACCTCTCATGAATTCCTGAATTTTAGTTCTGTGAAAAGTTTGCATTTTCAGTTTCTTTCCATAACTGCTAAAGGAAAATAAACAAAACCCCAATTTGAGCCAGAAAGACTTATAGAAAAATCCTTTATACAATTTTTTACACTTTTTTTCCATTCATTTTTAGAATTGGACTCTCTTAACCATTCTTAAATACATTCCAAAGCAGAAGCAATGCTCTAATTTATGAATTCAATTATAATAGGATTAAAGTAATAAAACTATTATTAAGTTCATTTTTTCTCAGAAATGTGCAACTGTGTAGTACAGTAGTAATACGTTGTGAATCACTTGGTGTTAAATAATGCTTCTTACTGCCTGCAGGGTAAGACTAGTCTTTACTGAAATGAGAATGAGAGAGATTATTCAAAAAACAAGTCTATAAAAACTGTTTTCTCAGTGTGAAGTAATTTAATATACTTTCCAGGCAGCTTCCTGGCCATCTGAATCTGCTGCACACCAGTCTACCAAAACCTGGATAAATTAAGTACCAGCGTATGTTTTAGACCTGCTTAGATTCATCTCACTGAAGAGATTGATCGTAAAACTTAGAAGTCCTGAAACCATCAGAAAAGAAAAAGATTTTCTGCTGAGGATAAATAGCATGTGAAGAACCACCAGTGCTTAAAACACATTTTCAAATGCAGGTGTCTAAACTGGGTCGCAAAGATCAGTATCTAGGAATTTGAATTGAGGTGGCCTGATTTTCAGAAGAGTTTTTTCCTGAAATCTGCCACAATTCTTGTGGTTCAACACTTCTAAAAAACAGAGCATCTTTTTCTATATTCCCACATTGTGAGCTATTGGCTCCTTTGTTTGAAAGCAGTTGTTTTTTCAAATGTTCACTTACCATCCAATAGAGAAAATGAGAATAACTATACTACTTTGGGAAATTAGCAACAACAGAAAATCCTAAACAGTTTAAATCTTGTTTTGTTTTGGTCCCTGTCCCCCCCACCCCACCCCCGCCTGAGTTCCCTCTGTTTTGCATTGTCTATACGTGCACAGATATGTATACATACATTTAGTAGAAGAGCAAAAATGAACAAGAGCTATAGCTTTCTTGCCCTGGGCCTGTGAAGTCTGTTGTAATTGTACTTCAATCTTATCTACTCTTAAAAGACTGCCAGCAACATCAGGTCCTAGAGAAATCCTGCTGTGATTCCTTCCTTGCAGTTCCTTAGGTGTTTAACTCTCTCTATGAATTAACCCATGGTACTTCTAAGCTCTCCTTAAAAAGTGCATTCAAAATGTGCTTCTATTGCAATGCCTCTGGGTCTGGCTTTGACCTACATAGCACACAGAAAATCTCCACTTGCCTTCGCACGTTGTTGCATGCAAATGTTAGGTTGTTCACCACCTTCTCAACTGTGGGGAAGATGCCTCCAAGGACCTGCTCTTGTCCTGCTCTCTATTCATCACCCATCAGATGTCTCTGATTAGGATGCCACGCAGAGTGAAGAAAAGGTGAGCTGCCATAAGTATTCACCTGCTGCTACTTTTTCCTTCTCAGCAGCAGAGAACTAGAAATGAGATTGCAGCTCCCTGAGTCACCAGCCTTCTCTCTGCATGCTTCTGAAGCAGCACAAATAGAAACAGCCCTTGAACCGTAAAGCCTTTCGACAGAAACTCTCTTATTTTTTAAATAATAACCAATAGAATGGATGCAACTACTGTCTCTGGTTATGCAAATAATACAAAATTACACAATTTAGTAAAATTCATAAAAGCAAGAGTTTGCTACTAAGGATTTTACTTAATTATGACTTTTCAGATGCTTCTATGCAAGGGTTCATCCATGAGATACATGTTTAACCTGGCACAGATAAAAGAGATCTGAATAAAAGCTTTTAATAACACTATTTTCAGCAATTTCATCTCCATTTGGAAAAAAGACAGAAGCACCAATTTATGGTAATATATGGATACACAGGGAAGCATCCATTTATTGGTAGTACTTTATGGTTCTCTACTTTTATAAAAAAAGCCTATACTTTAGTGATGATTGCTATATTTGGAATGTGCTATTTTGTGCACAATATTCTGCTGAGAGAATAAAGTGATGGACATGTATAGCCTCTGAAGATATCAGCTGGAATTTTATATAGTACAATGCATTAGACTTGTTCATCTGAGATAAGCAAGTAGAAAAGTTACAGTTTTCTGAGCTTTCTGAGGATCAGGGGCTGAATCCAGTCCCAAAACAATTGTTGTGAGTTAATTGATTGGGCTCCATTTAGTGACTTCAGTAATGAGGATGAAAAATTGCCCAGAGGAAGAAAGAAAAAGAAACATTTTTTTTTTTTTTCAGCAATGTAAATCATATTACTTACTATTGAAATATAACATTTATTTGCAGTGCATCATTATTGAAATATAACAAGGAATAGTTGTTATATCTGCAATACCAAACTATAAAATATTTTCCTTCAAGTTATTATTTCTAATTTATTTTGCAAGTTCAAATTTAATTAAATTTAATTTAATTTAAATCTCCATACTTTAATAACAAAATAGCATCTTGTGCTGAAATTAAAAGTGCATTCATATTACAAATATGTTGTATTAAAAGACTGTTCATGTAAGAGATTGAGAAATAGGGCCTGTATTTTGAAATATTTCAAAGGAAATACAAATCAGCAAAGAAGTTTTTTAATTTACAATCTGTGAAATACCGCAAATCCATCTACTTACACTTAGTACAACATAAATTGAAAAATAAAATTATTTTCCATATATTTTTCATTACATTTGTGTATTCTATGTGCTATGTATCTCATAAAGCAGTGTATTCCTCTCTATACACATATATGTATGAGTTCATATACATTATATTGCTCATAATAAATAAAGAAGAAACACTGTTTGTTTTAAAAAGAATAAGTAATATGAAGCATTTATAGCTGAAGAAAGTATATGAGCACAACAGAAGATACTATGCTACAGTAAAAATCCTACCGTAATTCATTTTACAGTAGCTTTTTATTAGAACCTGAGATGAGACTACCTGCTTTCTCAACAAGAAAGTAGATACTATTCGTAGTAAAAAATAAGGTCTTGGGTAATGACTGATGCCAACACATTTCTGGTTGGATTCAGACTGCCCTTTTTGTTTAACAATTCTCAACGGGTTGAAGCTATTTACAACTCTGCCTATCACCATGATCAAGTTTCAAACTTGGGCTCCTAGTTTTGACAGTGAGATTAAAAGACATCTATTGATGTGTGTGTCTCAATACTCATATGGCCTCACTGCTCTGGCATCTGAAACGATTTTTAATCTATTTACTCTCACAACAGCCAGTGAGTTAACCAGTACATTTTTCACCATTTTCTAGGAGACTTCCTAAGGTCACAAAGGAAAGAAAACATAATGGGGGCTCCCAAATGCCAACCCAGCTTTCTTACTATTTAATTGTGATTCTTCTAATTGTGTAATTGAAGTTGCTGATAAGTGGTCTGACAGAGAAATAATGAAGTACATTATAAACAATGCAAAATACAGAAAAAATATAGGGAGAGGCTGAATGTAGATTAGCCAATAGTCTAAGGATAATAATCACACATATTCTTGTAAAAAATAACTAGCAGTAACTATTTCAGTGTAAACAGTACCACTGCTCCACCACTTGTTGAAAGTGGTACCTTTCACCAGGAGTGATATTTCAGATCAAGTGGAATATTCTTCTTTTGCTATCACAGAGGGAGGAATTCTGGTTATTACTTCATAAATACAGCTTTGCAAGACAGATAACAACCTGCCCAGCTTACCTTAGCTCAAATTTCATGATGACATGTAGAATCTAGAACTCCATCTTTTATCAAGAAACAAAGGAATCTAAAGAATTTTCAGTACAAGAAGGATAGAAATCAAACTGCTAATACACAGGTTAAATATTATGGCTGCATTTTTCAGAAATAGCTAGGCTGAAACCAGTGCTTCTGTCACTGTGGATATCTGGAGAGTCACAACTTAGTACGGTGTCCCCCATTAGATCGTAGAATCATAGAATGCTTTGGGTTGGAAGGGACCTTGAGAGATCATCGAGCCCAACCCCCCTGGAGTAAGCAGGGATTGAACCTGTGAACTTGGTGTTATTAGCACCATGCTCTAACCAACTGAGCTAACCTGGCTGGTCATCACAGGTGAATATAATCTTTCTTTGAGCATGGAATAGTACATTTCCTCTCCTTACACAAGTACATGCTCAAATGTAATATGATTGACACATGGCATATAAAAATCTAATTCACGGAAATTTATGAGCCTTTCTATTGACTTTCCTAATTATTCTATTTTATTTTAATTTTTTTGAGGCCCTCCTTACCTCGCTACTTATTAGTTTGATGATAGATCACTGAGCAAATAATTAGACTTTATTTCCCCTGACTTCTCAACCATCAGTTCTCTCCTCTAATTCCTCTTACTCTACCCTCCCACTCCAAACCAAACAGTTTTATCTGCAAGAAACAAACCACCTTTGGGAGCATCATGAAACAGTCACCAAACTGTTGCACTTCATCTTGGTTTGACTCATTTCAGTGAACTTCGATCAATAACCCTCCTTCTAACTTTCAAAAGCCCTGTTGTCTGAACAACGATTTGTTTTATATAGCATAACTCAATCTTTCTTAAGTGATTAGGGGAAGGCTGAAAATAAACTGTACCCAAAATATGGGCAGATGTCTATCAGAAATATTCAAGGTCTGTTCATCTATATATGTATCCAGAAATCAGGCAAATGCATGTATGGAATCCATCCATCCACTTACAAGTAAATATAAAATAATCAATCTGCACAACAGCCTACCATTTTAATGTGGAAATACAGACTATTCAGCAGTAATATATTATACAGACAAATAAGGAATTGATCAGTAATGACAATTTTTTTTTTTTTTACATTAAAAGTGACCTACTTGCACCTGTGTCAGACCTTCCATTATATAGTTGTCTCCTTGGGATACCATAGCCATTAAGAGTTAGTGTTAAAATTTGGTACACAAAGTCTTAATTTTATGTTATTTCTCTCTCTTCAACCAATGTACGCACATGCAAACACAAATGCACTCAATTTACTGTTAGGATATTTCTAAAAGTTCATAGACTACAGACTTTAGAAGGGCATATTACATTTCTATAAACAGAACAGTCTGATTTGTGCTTCTTTATACTGCTATAGTAACATGAAGCAGTTATACAGCATTAAGTGTCCATCTGACACTGCAAAAGCAGCTTTATGGCAGTGCTTGCAATTTTTTCCAAAGGCAATTCTATAATAATTTTTATTATGAGCTAAAATGCATATTATACAAAGCAATTATAGCATAATGGCTTTAACTTACATTATTATTTTTGCATTACATGGAACAGATTCAAAAGTTTTGTAAATCTTTATGTTTCATATAGGTCTCCATATAATCTGAATATATAAATCCCTACAAAATTCACTATCTCCCATGCCTCATTAATATCAAAGATCAAAGAATTCTGGTCAAAAACTGCATCAAACATGGAACAAATAATTTAAGAAGTCAAGAGACCAAAGGTGACTACCTTATTTCTGCATCAGTGCACTATTATGGATGGGTTTTTTCATTCAATCTTTCCATCATTGAGTATATTTAATTTTATTCTATAATGTCACCTTAGGCAATGATTATTTATGTCTTTGCAAATATCATATTCTAACAGCAAATCCTTCTAGATTCTCAGCCCTAAAGTACATTAGTGATTAGGCAGTGCTTTTCTCTCCTCACCTATACTCAGCTGACTGAGTGCAGTTATTTTTCAGAAGCATACTTTGTCACACCATATCTCTGTCATCTTAAAATGATTTATTTTGTGTGGAGCTACATTTCAAAAGCAGCCTGAGCCTGAAGCAGTGGCAGAGTGCACAGGGAAAATGCATAAGGTATTCTGTAGGAAGCTCCTGGCATCCATGCTCTGGGATGCACACTGGTTAGATGCAGACTTTGCTACAGGTATCAAATACATGTTACATACTTTTATTTGGACTGTTTTTCTCTATATACTGGGAGAAAATACCTCCTTCCCTTTCAAATGTTATGTAATGTTGGCCAGCAATGGCTGCTATGATTGAATACTGAGTGCTTTCTGTGTGATCTTTCCTTCATCTTCTGATTTCCTTTGTTGATATAGAATCCATTTATTTTAGTATTCTGTAATAGTCAGATGAAGTGTTGGTCACAGTTCATATATATAGTACATCCTGATAAAACCTAGTACTCTGTTTTCCTTCTCCGAGTGTTAATTCAAACATATTTTACTCCAGTTGCTTCTCAAATGTGTTTGTACTCAACACAGGTATTCATAATGTACCTGAACAATGACAATAAAATGGTCCTGAGAAAGGGGCATCTGATCTAGTATGGAGGCAAAAGTGGTAAAAACCCAGATAACTTTGGATGAATGATCTGCTTAAGATGAACACTCAGCACCTCTTGAAGAAAGTTCAAATGATGCTCAAAAGTAACTATGGCTTTACAAAGATGAATACAAGGAGAAGCTTCCCTACCTGCTTGCATATAGTCAATCCCTCAGGCTAAAATGACTATCACTAAGAATGTTTTCTTGGAAAAAGAAAAATCAAGACTAGGAAACTGAAAGTCCAGGTGGAGGATCCAATGACTGAGGGGTAGGGTTCTCACAGAACAGTGTGGCCAAAAGGAACCCTCCCCAAGTTAGGATGCAAATATACAGTGTGACCCTGAACCAGAGAGTAAAGTTCTAGTACAGTGGGTGAGTGCATACTAAAAAGAAATGTTTTATCTAAGCAGTCCAGAAAATTCATAATGCCTGATCTTTCTGTGAACTCTCATGTGAAGAGACAGCACATAAGTTGTCCTTACAGAAGTCTGCCTGGTTTCTACCAGTATTTTTAAGATCTCTTAAATATTTCTCTCCACTTTTCACACAGCCTTTATCTAAACATTGAATTCAGACTTATGGATATAAAATGACCTATTCCTCAGTGATTCAGATGTTCTGGATGTTAAAAAAAAACTGGAGAAGTCCATAGGAAGTAGCTGATGAAAAGATCTTAATAAATCAATAAGTCTTTTCTTAAAACTCTTAAGTAAAATGCCCCATTTCATTCATAGTTTGGTAAAAGCAAATGTTTAGGCTGATGCACGATTGCCCTGATTTTGACGTGAAAGGATGATTTTTGCTGTTCATTATCAAGCACATTACTTTACACTTGTATGTCATTTGTGCATCTTATCATTAGGTCCAGATAGGAAAGCCACTAAAGTAAAAGCAAAACAAAGCAAAATCTTCAGTTTCAATATAATTATGTTAAGATTACAGTCTTCTTACATAAAAAGGTTAGCCAAGATGTTGTTTACTGAATGAAATCATGCTCCTAAGCCTGTAAGAGCCTAGTTTTTGAGGGAAGGTGAAGAGTAGATAAAATATCTTCAACAACCCTGAGCTAGATGTAACAGATGGTTACAAGTTTCAGTAAGTTTCAGCTTATCTTGCAGCCAACATAAGCATACAGAAACGTAAATGTCCAAGAAGACAAGTTCTTATAAATGAGCACATTGAAATTTGCACCTCAATTTTTACATCAATTTGAGATTGGATTTAAAGCAGCAACTTAATGCCATTTTGCATTTGGTCTGAAGTAACTGTTCTGTGCTGTGCAATCTATAGACACTTCTATAGCTTGACTTTCCTATAGTGACCTTGACTCCAGCATCTCTGGCAAGATTTACAAATAGAGTTGGGGAACCACACAAAGAAAAAAGGTAATCTACTTTATTCACCGCTGAGGGGAAGAATTATGCTTCTGGAAAGGTAATGTTTGAACCTTAACACCTTTCATCTAGCCACATTCAGCAAATAAACAGTCTATGTGCACAGGTGCTAATTAATATATTTGATGCTGAAGAAATTATTGGTTGTCATTTCTGGTGTGAGAGGTTCGCTGATTAGTTAGTGAACCTAACACTTCTATGTACCTTGATGCCATGAATTGACACTGCGATATCAGCACCCATGAACAGAATTTTTTGAGGCAGGTGATACTGGCTTACTCAGAAGAAAGTAGTTCCCTCAGTCCTACAAGTGTCTCTGGAGAAGGAAAAAAGCCAAATGGACATTTCACCATATGAAAACTGATAGCAGATCCTAATCAGGTGTTATAAGCAGCTGCTGAGAAAAGGCAAGGGGACATGTAGTGCTGTGTGGTATATTCCTTATCTTTCTGTTTATTGTGGAGTTATGCTACATTGCATCCCATTTGGCTGAGAGGTGATACAGGAGAGGGAGCACCACCTGAAAGTCTGCTGGAAGCTGGACTTGTAGCACAGCCACCAGTGCACAGGTAGGACATCCAAATTTGGATAATTCTTATCAGCCACATGTAGACAAGGAGAAAAATCCCTGACTTTTTGGGGTGCTTTTTCTTAGAAAAGTATGAAACAATAAAGAATTTGTCAGCAATGTGTCTTTCCCCGTATCATTCATTTTCTAAGGGGGAGACTCATACTGAACTTGAGACAATATTTTAAACTTTACTGGTTTTGCTAAGCCATAAAGGTAACTAACAACATGTTAACACAGATGGTTGCAGACAGACCTAACCTTATCCCCTCTGTGCTTTTGAGTATCAGAGCTACAAAAAAGGCCACATTTTAGCATGTTAGTGTGACAGAACAAATAAACTCAAATGCAGTAACATGACTTCTGAACTGCAGGTGGCTTCTGCCCATCCAAATTAAATTAGAAAGAAAAAAAAAAAAGGTCTTTCTGTACCTGCACAGAGCAGATATAGCCTAAGGCAGGAAACTACCTCTGTTTAAAGAAAATACCTCACTTCCTCAATTTCCAAATTCTAGCCAAAGCAACAAATTACTCTATTTACTCTCAAGGCTGGCTTTACAGCCAAATATGTTTATTGATAACTCTAAGCGAACTGCTCTTTGCTTTGCATCACATTAAGAGAAACTAAGGATCAAATATTCCTACATAGACTTTATGGCCTATTCGAGTTGAAAGAGGCATAGGGACCAGTGCGTCCTACTAGCCAAAAGATTTTGAGTTTGTGGGACATTCATATATCAGACATGAAATTTACACCTGAATAAGCATTTGAAAGATAATAACAAGTTCTGGAAACTGTTAGAAATTAGTGGAAGGAAAAGGGGAGGAATAGCAGGGTCTAGAATAGATTGCAACACTGGCTGATGATATTCACAAGCAAAAGAAAAACACTTCTGTATGAAGTGTTATACTTCAAAACATAATTAGTGCAATCATGAAGGAAGAGGCACAAAGATTGTCCTTATAAAGACTTTGATTTATGTAGTCCCTTGATGTTTACAAAGTTGCTCACATATTTCCATAATGTCTCTGGATAGCTACCACTTGACAGGTATTCTGGACACACAAATGCAAAATATATCCTTCATTTTTCCAACCTCTCCCCCCTCAAGTTTCTGGTGGATGAATTCCCTCTAAGCTTGGTGCAGCTACTTTAATGCCCTGAGCCTTTGCTTCAGTTCTGATCACCTCCCTCTCCTTCCCTTCCAGCTGAGTACTAAAACAAAAGCTTTGGAGGGAAGCTGCCCAGCAGCAAAAGTTTCAGGTGAGGAAGCTGGAGGGAAGATATTGATCAGTGTCAAACCACTTTCAAAGTAATGGAAGGAAAGGGAAAGGAGAGTTTCATTCTCTTCTAGTAAAAGTGGTATTGATTCAGTTCTGTCCTTATAACTGAAATAGCTCACTGGCTCCAGTGAAGCCAGCTTTCTCCTCATTCCGGTCTCTCTTTCCTGATTATTGGAAAGTGGAGGATGGATGAAGTAGAAGAACATAGTCCTTAATCTGGGACACTGGATCAAATCAGGTTCCCTGTCCTGCCAAATGTTGAACACTGTAATAAAACTAAGCAGATTGCCTGGATTCTGCTACTTTCCCATGGAGGAGTGAGGGCAAGTCAAGCTCTTCTTCACCATAGCTCCTTTGCCAGGTAAAGCAAAGGAGGGTGGTTGTCCGTCATAGCACAGTGGGTGACCCATCTTTTTGCTTGTTCAATTGAAAGTCCATTTTTGCAGGAGAGATGACTGTGCATAGTGAAGAAGCTGTACTGGGTAAAACACTTCCAGTAGCTGTGTTAAAGAAGAAATTTTTCTCCTAGTGTACTATTGTTTTATGTTTGTTCTTTTTAATAATACTGAAAGTGCCTGGAATACAAGAAGTAGGGTATTTTATATCTCATTATAAATGACTATAAAAATAAACAATAAACAAGCTGTTGCATTTTCACAGTACAAACAGATTAAGGACTAGTGAATCTGAAGCTACCTCTTCTGCAGACAGAGAGGAAAAGTGAACTGGAAGGATTGAAACACTCCAATTACTCAGTCCATGATGCTTTTGTGGATCACTTTAGTTCTGCTCCCATTTCTGCTGCTGACTCTTGGTTTGGGCTTAGACAAGTCACTCTGCTGGTAGAAACTGCTGTAATGCATTGTCACAACCTCACTAAAATCAGTGGAGTTACAACAAGTTTGCAGCTAAGGACTTGCCACTTAGCCGTCTTCTCTGCCCTGTACTGGCAAACGTCGGGACAAGCATGCTGCCCTATCTTTCAGTGATATTTTCAAAATAAGTCAATATATATGGGATATTAAGACAAGCATGTTAAGGCATCAGAAAACCTAACTATGGGAACAGATTTGTTTCAGCATATGGCTCATGCCCTGTCTTCATGGGGTAGATGGGGAGGTCTCATTGTTCATTTTGGTTTCAGGATCAACAATGGCCATTTCAAATACGGTCCTCCTTGTATATCAACAGAATACCTGTGCTTGAATTCAGCAGGAGAACAACAAACCCTTAGTTCTGAATACCCTATAAAATATTCCTTAATCATTTGGGGCAGAATTCTTGTTTAATAGTAATGGCAGTACCCAAACATAGAAGAGTTAAATAGCACAGATCAGCTTTAGGGGAACTGGAAATCCCCCGAGTCACTGGAGCTATTCACACTGTAGATGTTATAAATATATTCACTATACCTTATACTATTTAATCTTTTTACATTTAGAGATCAGTTTTTTGCTGCTAGGTACTTTTGAGTGAAATTATTACATTACCATGTGAGGGAATGCCATGGCACTAATGGGTGCATTAAAACAAAAAGTTACACTTCAATTGATATATCATCTTGAACTTATTATCCATATTAAAATCAGTATAATTTCTACCAGGGGATTTTTTTAAAAGGTGATTTAATATACTTGAAATTACATGAAACATTTTTCCCCAGACTTAATGGCAGTATCAAACTGTGAGAAATCAAGAAAGGGATGCAACTGTATGTCTGCTAAAAAAAAAATATTGCATTTTAATATTTTTTTCCTATCTGTTACCATGTGTTATAAAGTTGCAGATAACGCATATCTAGTATGAGGATTTTTTAGAAGTTAAAAATGCTACACATCCAGAGCATAAAAAACCCCAAAAGTGAACACAGTTATCAGAGGAAAATTACTCATTTGTTTAGAGTTCAAAAAGTAATTTTACAATTTCATAACCAATACATTATACAGTAACACAGCAAATATTATACATTCTTACCACATACAGTTTTAAGGATGATTTATTTCAATAGTTCAGTAACTATAAAAGTGCTGTGCTAAAGAGTTCACATTTTATCAGCTGAACAATTTTATGAGGTGATGATGTGAATCTACATCCATCAAAGATCCTATTCCATGATGAAAAGTTAATGTTTCAGAAAACTGGAGTGCTCTCCTTGGCTGTGTGATTCTGACTGAATGCAGTTACATAGCAAAAAGGATTGGTTTGCGTTCACATGTACAAATATACTGACAAAAGCAGTATTTTTTGAGCAAAGGCTTCAGTGAGTGAATAGCTTTTGTTTACTACAGCAGTCCACGCAAGATATTTTGTTGAAAAGTTGACAGCAAAAGATCTTGTTAATAACTGAACTGAAATAGCTTATTTCTATAAAATGTGGGGAAAAAAAAAATCCTGTTAAAATTAATGTGAAGCCCTTTTTAAGAGTAGGTGAAATGATATGACCCATACAGTAGAGAGCAGACAGGAATCTGAGCAAGCAAACAGGAATTTTAAAACATATATTCATTATATATATTTAAAATACCTACGTTTATTGTTGGCATCTATGCCTTTTTTTGAAAGGTGTCGAGCAGACTTGATCCTAAAGCTTATCCTGCAGTAACAGTGTTTTGCATTTATCTATGAAATGGATTTTTAACACACAAATACTGATACAGAACAAAACTCTAACTGCATCATAAATCAGAGGAGCAAAGCATGTTATAAATGTGAACTGAACTAAGATCCACTTAATCTATCAAGTTTTGTAGCAGTGAACAGCTTTCAAAGGCAACTGACAGGCGTTGTGTTCACTGCCTTCAGTCTTTCTAATCAATGTCCACTCACAGACACTTGACAATTCATTATGAAATACAAATCTTATGCTAGCATCTACTTCTGTTTTACAATAACAAAGTAAAACCAGCAGAAGCAAACCAGGATTTTCAGCCTGAATGTTATTTTTCACTTTTCAAGCCTTTTCATTTCACAGCTTTTATACCCGATCCTCTCTAATTCTATTTTAGCAGATCAGACACCACACCTACAAACAGCACAAACTGTGAGTGACCACTTTACCTTCTGAAAAATCAATCAGTCCCAGCAAATGAAGCAGCTTCAGAGATGCAAATATAATCACAACAATACCCACTGTTTGCAGTCCCTCCGACTCCCACTCGAGAGTCAACATTCTTCCAACAGGCAAATCATTCCAGTCTTCACACGAGTTTGCAATCAGAGGGAAATAAGAGGATTTTACCAAGAGTTTGCTTTAAAGAAAGTTGCAGTGGTGTAAAGCAGCGCTGTACTGAGCTGTGGCAATTCACCAGCCACTCTAGCTGAGACAAAATGTTAGATAAAGCCCTGCATCTCTTGCTTCTCTAAGCATTTGATCTCATCAGTAGCGAGTCCTCTTAGAAGGCTGAGGTGGACCACGAACCCCTGGGTATGACATTGTATCCGCTGAGCAGCGTTCCTTCAGAGCTGCTGGAGGAACATCTGTGTCGGAGCTGGAGACTTGGCTGTGTCAGTGCCAAGAAGAAACGCTCCCTGGAAACTTGCACCAGGGAGCACGCTGCTATCAGCCCTCTGCACTCCAGCGCTTCCAGACCCAGGCTTTGCAATTCTCCCCCAGCTTCGCAGCCCTTCCCCAGCTTCTCTTAGCACAATTTTTGTTGAGTTTGACAAATGACAGTTTGCTAAAGACAGACATCTGTTTTCACGTGTGCTAAATGCTGCATGCCAGAAAACTGCTGCCCTCTGCATTAGAAAGAATAACGTTCAGAGAAACTCTGTCCCTTCCTCTTCTTAAGCATCACCAGAATCTAATTAGAATCTTCAGTGGAAATGAGAATGCAAATTAAAGAAATACACATCGGCACGATTGGTGCCTCCAGCTAGCAAAATATAGTGCTGTCAAGGAGACATGCACTGCCCAAACCCCCATTCCATAGCCGGGAAGAATGTATTATTTATTGATTGAGCAGCAAAACAGTGCTTTTCTGCCTAAGGATGTGAACCTAGAAGTCCTGAACCCCAAACTCTGATATATATGAATGGGAATCAGGCATTTTCCACAGCTCCTGGCAAGATCTCACCCAGGCTACGCATCAGGGGAAAAGAAAAGAAGCTTATGGTCCCAGCTGATTTATTGGATAGTCTGTGTAAAACTAATTGTCCCGTGTTTATTAATGTGATTACCAAGAGGATACCCAGTGTGAAGAATATTTATGCAGAACATGCATAAAGATTATAAGGTTAGGCCTAAATTCTTATTCTTGTGCCCATCCTAATAATTTAACTAAATCCTGTCCACTGGTATACGAGGCACTAGAATAAAGTGAAGTCTCAGAAAAAATAATTTCAGACACCCTTATTACTAAAGAAACACATATGATCTAACACTAAAAATAATCTCATAAATGATGCCCAATATCGACCACTCATCTTAGGTTGCTTAACTCTTTCCATTAGAAACAACTTTTACTAATTTTCGAGAAGCTCAGAAACTTTTATTTTTGTTCAGAAAACTGTTATAATTTTAAATCAGCATAATAACAAATTGTAACCTTAACAATCTATTGTTTATGGACTACCAGGTAAAGAAAGAAAAATGTCATCTCCAACTTACTAGCAGCTTTTTTTGTTTTTCTTTGAAGGCTTATTGCAATAACTAATCGAAGTCACAGAATTTTCCATACAGGCAGGACTCTAGAATCTGCATATTTTTATTTGTTCAAAAAATCATGTGTATACTTCAGTTAATTTTAGGTTATATCTAGGCAATATATAAGCAACAATATTCCTTGATTTTGCTCTTCTGTGTATTTAATACTAGAATGTCATGAGCTCTGTATTATTTATATATGCTCTCAATCTGAATGTCAGTTCCTTTCCCTATTAACCTGAAGAGCTAATACAGTGTGTAAAAGGAAAGCACAATAAAAATAAATCAAACCAAATACACTATCCTGCATTTGCACCTTCCAAATACCTCATTACCTTTGCCTTCTACTGTAAAATAATTATTCAATATATTTTCATGTTGATTTCTATTCCTTTTAAAAGAAAATTAACATTTTGCTTCCCCTTTTCAATTTCTAGTTATTCCACATCATCTCCTCCCTTTAAGGCTCTGACATATTCATCTTAACTCATTCTCTTCTCTGACTTCTATTTTCTCTTTGAGTTTATTCCTATTTATTTTTAACTTTTTCTCAAATGATGAAGCATGGCCAAATGTTCATATTTCAAGGTTTAATGTGATCCCAGGATGGGAACTTCGACCTGTATTGTTGTACAGGCATTACAGA
The DNA here is from genome assembly GCF_030463565.1 of Pelecanus crispus. Classification (NCBI taxonomy): domain Eukaryota; kingdom Metazoa; phylum Chordata; class Aves; order Pelecaniformes; family Pelecanidae; genus Pelecanus; species Pelecanus crispus. The sequence continues at coordinate 68,212,912 of NC_134646.1, read as the reverse complement.
AACAATAATCCTAATATAATGCAAAGAATCATACTATAACAGTGAAAGAGGCCTTATTTATTGTTACTAAAGAGTATCAGGAAAACTATTAAAATGGAGAAACCTGTCGGCCTACATTCTCCTTTCATGCAGTAGGTCCAGGCTACCTTGTGTTCTTGACTTGTCCACTCTTGGGATCAGAGGCTCTTCTACCCCACCACTGAATGTGTCAACCCACACGTGGAAGACCATGCAGTGAGAAGTGGTGTGAGCCATAACCAGTATTTTGTTTGCTACTTTCACACAAGAAGAGACACCTGGGTCCCTTCTAAAAAATGAAAGGGACAGAGATTATGAATTTGATGAGTTTTAGGGGCCAACTCAACCTGCACAGCAGATTAGTTACAGAAGAATTTTTAAAGAAAAATAATTAACCTGAGAACATCCAGTCAAATTAATGTAACTGATTACTGACTTCAAAGATTACCTCCTTAAAAAGAAGAAGCAGACTTTTCCTGTTTTTTCTCATCATAGTTCTCTATGTTAGGGGAACCACATACAGACTTTGTGAATCTCCGCCTTAGCTCTGAAAAGTAAAGCAGTAAGGATAAGAAACCATGGGGAAAGGAAAAGGAAGTGATGCATGAAATGTTTCCTTCAATACACCATGCAACAGATTCAAACAGCAGTGTCACTTACAGATGTGAATCCTGCTGGAAGAGGTTCAATCAAAAAATTCTGTGCCTCAAAGCATTTGAAAATGAAATCAATCTTGAACAAGGAGATAATAAAATTCAGTTATATATAGGACATCTCTTTGTATTCTGATCCCTTCCTAAATTCACAGTCAAGTGTAATTTCTCTCTCTCACTTCGTATTTTGTTCAATTATTTCAAAATGAATATTTCTGTAACATGTCCTTATGGAGTGCTTGTATTGACACTACAACCAAATTTTAAAAGCTGTTCAAAGAAAAGGAATTTGTCATCAATGCCACCCCCAGGATACAAAAGAAAACACCATCCTTCACATGAAGCACTGAAACCAGGGGCCAACGTCTTGTAATATCCAAGCACTGGTCTGGCTCATTGTCTTTCCCTAATTCCTGCTTTCATTTTTGACTTTGTAATGAATTCTGGTGGTGATTTAGTAATATATTTAAGTTTGCACAAATTTTCTTTTGATTCTTCAATAGGTTGCATGGGGAAAAAAAAAAGTGCTAGCATTGTTAGGAAGCTATCCCATCTAAACAGTACATCTTCCACTGGCCATAGATTCCTCTCCACAAAGATTTGGAGCAGAACCTTTATTGTTTGCTGGAAACTCAGGCACTATCACCCCGTGGATTTACTGAACCATTAATTATGGAAAAGCATAACCATGTTAGTACTAAACTCCAGTACAGAGCATTCAGGAGTGCCTGAATTAGCAATAAACATGCACACAAAAATACAACATTAGGCTGATTTGCCCCTCCACAAAGTAAAGGGACTATATATGCTGCAGCATAAGGCTGCGGTGGGTGCAGATGCATAGCAAGGCATGGCGTGAGTTCATAGCTGTGGACCTGCTCCTGTCAGTTCCTTCCCCCTGGTGATTAGCTGTGCGAACATAAAAAGAAGTACAAGCTTTTCTCTCCTAAGTAAATATACAAGAGAAACCTGTGTGGAAGTGCTGTAGGAGACATATCTTATCTCTGGAAGCACAGACCCTAAGTGAGTTCTGAACTGGACAGAGTAGATCTGCCAAAATTAGTGGGGTCTACAAGAACAATCCCATTCTGGAGTCCTTACGTTTTTCCACAAAAAATCCCAATTAATTACTGGCTACTCTATCCACTGTATGAAATACAATTAATATAAAAAAAGACACCTTAAATATGACAGTGTATTACATACTAAGTAAATTTTAGATCTGATTGCTGTATGCTTGTAGAATACTTACAATTTTCCCCTACTTCTTGGAAGAAGAAAAAAATACTCAGAAATATTATTTATAAAGCTTAGAATCATAGAATCATAGAATCGTTTAGTTTGGAAAAGACCTTTAAGATCATCCAGTCCAACCATTAACCTAACATTACCAAGTCCACACTAAACCAATCAAGGGTAGACTAGACTAAACCATGTCCCAAAGTGCCACATCTACCCGTTTTTTGAACGCTTCCAGGGATGGCGACTCCACCACCTCTCTGGGCAGCCTGTTCCAATGCTTGACTACCCTTTCTGTGAAGAAATTTTTCCTAATATCCAATCTAAACCTCCCCTGATGCAGCATGAGCCCATTTCCTCTCGTCCTATCACTAACTACTTGGGAGAAGAGACCAACACCCACTTCACTACAGATATGGGAAACCGAATTTTAATCATCTCAAAGTTGACTAAAAGCAGAGAAGATCTGCCATTTCAAAACAAACAAACAATATTCCACCTAATTTAACATATCACCAGAATTAGCAAATGCTTGAGAGTAACACGTAGGATGCTATGAATTGAACAATTAAGGAATAAACCCTTTTGAAATACTAAAAATAGCTGAATAATAATTCTGTGATTAGTGTATTAGGGTATAAAAATTCCCTATAATTTTATATGATTACACAGTTCTTTCAAAATTATCTGGTATTATCATACTTCTTTTATATACACTGGTAAACTAGTTTAATTCCAGTAAACTCTTAGTTTTTAACTATAACCTGTCACTGTACTTGGCACAGTAAAATTAATTACATATTTTTCTTGTAATTGCTTTAGTTTTCATAAAGAATTTTTATTTTACTTATTATTGTATTTTTACTTTAATGATTACAAGAAGTTTTCACTGTAATTTATAAACTCTTCCTGTTTTCAATTTTGCCTGGCTTTTGTACATGAGTAGAGAAATACGAATGCCTACCTGATCTCAAATACACTGAAGTGTTTTATGTCTTTCCACTGTATTTTGGTTTTAACATCTGCTTGTAAACAGTATCAGTCTTCTTAGGCTTTTCTCAAAGAGGAATCTCTTCATACTTACAATGATTTTCATTTCTCTTCTGTGAAGACATTCTGGATTTGGTGTTGTCTAATGTAGAATGGGGCTGATCAAAAGTGAACAGTTTTCAAGGCCAGGATGTATTACTATTCATTAACTGACTTGAATTATACTGCTTTTCTAAGTGATTATATTTGTCCAGTGCTGTAACTAATTTATGGAGGGGGGGCGGGAAAAGTCTTAATTGGCTAGCAGTAGTAGTTCATTAGACTCTATTTGATATTTTACCCCCAATGTAGCTGAAAAGGGAAACTGCTGATGAGTTAGAAATAGAAACAAAATTTGGAAGTATTAATTCGCTGCCCTTCTTTCTGTACTCTCTTTTTCCAGAGGGAAATGTCAGTCAGCCAGAAGAGAAAGAAATTGTCAAACACAGAAAGGGCACCTATGTACATGTCAGATGAACTGCTAAACTTCAGCTTCTTGTTCAAGCCAGATCTGAGCTTACTAGGAAAGTTATCTGGTGGATAACAAACTTAATTCTCCTATTAGTTCGCCAGTAAGAAATCTGTTCACAGGCAATAATCTACAGTTTTCTACACAGAAAAGATTCTATCTTAGATCTGCAGAAGTAAACTACATCCACTAGAAAGCATTTAGAAAACCAGGAGAAACAATTAATTTACGCATATCCTCTCAAGAAATATTCTCAGGGTAAAATAATTCATATTTTTTGAATGCAACACCTTCTGCGTAGGCTGCTACAGCTAATCACAGAACATCAGGTAATTTTCCTACAATGCTTAAAAAAATGAGACTAATGTATGGAATCACTTTGTCTGGTCACTGCTGCAGCTACTGAAGAGCACAATATTGCACTAGCAGATTACTTATCCAACTGAAATTGCAGGGAAACTTTTGCTAACTAGAAGAGCTAGGTAGAGCGTAATTACCCAAGATTAAATTTGTCAGGCTTCATATATCATCTTTAATATTTACACTAAGTGCCCTAGATCTTTAATGACTGTAAGTATAGGCTGAGAAAGAAAAAATTCAACACCTGTACAGGCAAGATGAGATTCACTGGTTTGTAATCAAGGGAGAAAATATGATATCCAAACTTCTGAAGGTTTGGTCTCATACTCAGAAGTAAATTAGACTAAAATAATATTGCAGCTATAGCTGTATAAAGTTGATTTCCCATTTTAGTAGTCTAGTTCTAGGTGATGGTATGGGATTTTATTACTTTTTTTCTCTCTTCATTTTCACCTTCTGACTCTCACTTGCTCCTAAGAAGCTTTTGTTCTTACTTTGATCTAAATCAAAGGACTGCTGCCATTACTGAACTGAAAACAAGGATTGAAAAGAATCCCACAAGACAACCATTACCAGCTCCCCCCATGACATAACAGCTACAGGTGGTTTCATTTTTCTATAAAAATAATTGATATATAGCACATTATACAATTAGGCTTAAAATAGCTATTATACAAGTGGATTGTAAATTAAACGGCATGGCCATGGGAGTAACAGTAGCATTTTAATTTATTAAGCTTTAGCAAAGCATTACAGAGAGGCTATCTCTTTCCTAAACAAGGTTAAATTACATTTAGTAATGGTAAGTAATCAAATTCTGGTTTGTTTTACTGCAAAACCCACTGGCTTGGTTGACAAACAAAATTATCTCTAAATTATGTAACTATGTCTTCAGCCTACAGACCTGTATTTCTTTTTATATTAAATCATACTTGATCTTGCAGCAGCAGGAATTGCCACTACCAAGTTTGTAAGCATAAATGTATGCTTACACAGGAAAAGTGCAATATAATGGAACTACCACGGGCCAGTCAAACCCAACTGCTTTATTAGCTATAATACAGCTGTGGTATCGTAAAGCTTGGACTGGGTTAACCTAACCAGCAGAGAATCATCGGTAAAAGTAAACTTGCTCCAAAAATGCTTGCTGTAGATTGGCTCTAAAATTAAATGACTTATTTCTCTGGCCATTGAACTACTTGAATGGGAGTGCAAAGAGTATTTTTAAGAAAGCTCAAGCCCAAAGCATGCCTCACCTGTACAGCTTTAATTCCCATCCCTTCTTTTGAAGTATTATCTGAGTAAATCTTGGACCTACTCGCCTCTGACTAACATTAGAATCATAGAATCATAGAATCGTCTAGGTTGGAAAAGACCTTTAAGATCATCCAGTCCAACCATTAACCTACACGACCAAGCCCACCTAAACCAATCAAGGGTAGACTAGACTAAACCATATCCCGAAGTGCCACATCTACCTGTTTTTTCAACTCTTCCAGGGATGGGGACTCCACCACCTCTCTGGGCAGCCTGTTCCAATGCTTGACTACCCTTTCCGTAAAGAAATTTCTCCTAATTTCCAGTCTAAACCTCCCCTGGCGCAGCTTGAGCCCATTTCCTCTCGTCCTATCGCTAGCTACTTGGGAGAAGAGACCAACACCCACCTCACTACTACCTCCTTTCAGGTAGTTGTAGAGAGCGATAAGGTCTCCCCTCAGCCTCCTCTTCTCCAGGCTAAACAACCCCAGTTCCCTCAGCTGCTCCTCATAAGACTTGTTCTCCAGACCCTTCACCAGCCTTGTTGCCCATCTCTGGACACGCTCCAGCACCTCAATGTCTTTCTTGTATTGAGGGGCCCAAAACTGGACACAGTATTCCAGGTGCGGCCTCACCAGCGCCGAGTACAGGGGCACAATCACCTCCCTGCTCCTGCTGGCCACAGCATTCCTGATACAAGCCAGGATGCTGTTGGCCTTCTTGGCCACCTGGGTACACTGCTGGCTCATGTTCAGCCGGCTATCTACCAACACCCCCAGATCCTTTTCAGCCAGGCAGCTTTCCAGCCACTCTTCCCCAAGCCTGGAGCGTTGCATGGGGTTGTTGTGACCCAAGTGCAGCACCTGGCACTTGGCCTTGTTGAACCTCATACAGTTGGCTACGGCCCATCAATCCAGCCTGTCCAGGTCCCTCTGCAGGGCCATCCTACCCTCGAGCAGATCGACACTCCCACCCAATTTGGTGTCGTCTGCAAACTTACTGAGGGCACACTCGATCCCCTCATCCAGATCATTGATAAAGATATTGAACAAGACTGGCCCCAAAACAGAGCCCTGGGGAACACTGCTCGTGACCGGCTGCCAACTGCACTTAACACCATTTACCACAACTCTCTGGGCTCGGCCACCCAACCAGTTCTTTACCCAGCAAAGAGTATGCCTGTCCAAGCCGTGAGCTGCCAGCTTCCCGAGGAGGATATTATGCGAGACGGTGTCAAAAGCTTTGCTAAAGTCCAGGTAGATGACATCCACAGCCTTTCCATCATCTACCAGGCGGGTCACCAGGTCATAGAAGGAGATCAGGTTGGTCAAGCAGGACCTGCCTTTCGTGAACCCATGCTGGCTGGGTCTGATCCCCTGGTTGACCTGTACTTGCCTGTGGAGTTCGCTCAATATGAACCTCTCCATAATCTTCCCCGGCACCGAGGTCAGGCTGACAGGCCTGTAGTTCCCCGGGTCCTCTTTCCGGCCCTTCTTGTAGATGGGCGTCACATTGGCAAGCCTCCAGTCATCAGGGACCTCCCCTGTTAACCAGGACTGCTGACATTACACTTAAGATGTGCTTTTCCTGCTTATAACAAACCACATTTTTTTTCCTGCACGACCCTCCTCCTCTTCAGTCTTTTCACATTTGGAAAGAACAGAGCAATAGCAGTGTCTGACCTGCTGATTTTCTTCTTTCGCTACTATCTTTGCAATTATACGTTGAAGCAAGAGGACATCATCATCAAACATTTTATTTATGCAAACAAGGAACTACTGGGAGGCCTACAGATCAAGCTGGTAGAAGTGATGGGACAGAGTAGCAGCATTCACAGCTCCATATTCAGGCTTCATATTCATATTCTGTTAGCCAAATTATTAATATATCCACTTATCCTTGCCCATACATCTAGGAAGCTATGTTTTTATGGACTCTGCAGTTAGATGACCTCAGATGAGTTCCTAAAGAAAGGGACAGGTGTTTTCTGCTGTGATGAATGAGAAAACAAATGAATCATGTATGCTAGTAATAAAAGCTAACATTCTAGTAATGAACAGGAATATTCACCATCCCAACCTCCAAACCAACCATCTATCAATTTAAAATCTTCAACCTATCCTGTGCAACACCTCTATTTCAAAACTGGTGTGTCTGGCTCCCTATGGTTCAACGAATGGCTAGCAACTAAACTAAAGTATGATCATGTTTAATAATATATAAGAACATCACTACTGTGCAGCTCTTTTCTTGTGAGGCACCTGTCTTTCTCTCATATAAAATAACCCATGTACAATAAATGCTCTATTTCTCTCCTTGGCTTTTAGAAAGGTAAAGCACTGTATTTTTCCATAGCAACAGGAAAGTATTATAAATGAAGTCTGAAGTGTCTGACATATTTGTACATTCGATGTACTTGTTAAAAGATGAGTGTATCTGTCTTATAAAGATGAGCTACAATAAATTAACCTATATTACATGGCTTCAGCACATTCAAGAAACATAACTAAAACCCCCCTCTAATCACGATCTTGTCCCTTAGGTGTACATAATAAGACTTGGACTATATATAACATATGCACCAAACTGACTACGGATCTGCAACACATGGTTACCATTCATAATTATGCAATATTCAGAATGAGTCCATAGCATTTGCTAATATATTATTGCTTGATTTATTAACAGCTTCTGAAGCATGTTATAGGTTTTTTTTGTTGTTGTTTATCACTGACAAAAAAAGATGCCTCATCAGATGAGGCCACACATGGATTACTGTGCCCAGTTCCCAGTATAAGGGAGACATGAACATACTGGACAGAGTCCAGTGAAGGTCCCCAAAGATGTCTAAGGGACTGGAGCATCTCTCCTATGAGAAAAGACTGAGAGAACTGGGACAGTTCAGCCTGAAGAAGAGAAGGCTCAGGAGAGATCTCATCAACATATATCAATACCTGAAAGGGGGGTGCAAAGAAGACAGAGCCAGGCTCTTTCCAGTGGTGCCCAGTGACAGGACCAGAGGCAGCGGGCACAAACTGAAACACAGGTGGTTACCTCTGAACGTCAGGAAACACTTTTTTACTGTGAGGGTGACTGAACACCAGCACAGGTTTCCCAGGCAGATTGTGGCGTCTCTCTCTCTTGGAAATATCCAAAAGCTCAGCTCTGGACACGATCCTGGGCAACCTGCTCTAGGCGGCCCTGCTTGAGCCGGGGTATGGAACCAGATGACCTCCAGAGGTCCCTCCCACCTCAACAATTCTGTGATTCTGTGATCTACGTCCCTTCCCATAACATTTTACAACTTACTTTCCTGCGCAGAACCTTTCTGAGGTGATCTAGTTTTTCATACTATACAATTTGATTAGGTTTTATAGGCAATAATTTTAGGGTTAAATCTAATTCCAGCACACTTGAAAATAAACCTTTTAGAGCCAGATCTCTTCCTGCTTCTGGACACTGAAGACTTTTTTTTTTTCAGTGTAGGGCCTGAAATTCATCCTGAATGAATGGATTTACTGCTGAGAAATGGTAGGATTAGCAACAAAGGGAAACGAACAAGGATACAGGGATATAAATGAATATAATCCCCACACTGAAAGGAAAAAGATCTTCCCCACTCCCCCCCTTTTTTTTTTTTTCATTCAGAGCTTTCACTCTATTGGGAATCTCAGAGGCTTCTGAAGCTTTCCAATTCCCCCATCAAAAGTATAAGTTAGGCAGAGTTCTAATAGTTCAGGGAATTTAAAGGTTTTGTGAGCTATGTTGCCATTCTTTCACAAAAGAGAGAGTGGAAAAAAAAAATAGGGGGAAGGGGTTGGAAGAAATAGCATAACATGGTGTTAATCAGCTCCTAATCTATTTTTTTCTCGGCTTACAGCCCTATCCCAATGTAGGAACCTACAGCGATATTTGAAGATCCATGCAACACAATGAAGAATTACCTGCTCCAGCAGTTTTGCTGTTCTAGCACTCTGGAAAGCAGCAGCAGTATAAAACCAAACCCTGAAAGCAGTGATGAGCTTACAATGCTTTGTTATCACGTAAGTAAGTAAAAGGAAGGTTACAGCTTTTCCCTGAGGAAGCACTATAGTGTCCAACTAACTGCAGCATCATGAGGTTCTTGTAGATGCTGAAATGAGGGAAGCAACAAAATACAGAAGCACACTATCTTGAACCTCCACCAAAGCTTTAGACACTAATTTTGATTGTGTTATGCTACTACAGGGATCAAATCTTTTCTCCTTTAGTAGCTTTGCGGGGTTTACCACAGCCTCTATACTATCCATGCTTACAGCTTAGATAAGCAGATACTCCATTATGCACAGCAGGTTTGTGAGTCATGAGAAGTTCTTTTGCACATGGTTCTCAACATGTATGTGGCCATACCCAAATTCCATAAATGAGACACCTGCATGTCTTCCTGTTAAAACAACGTGATTTGGAGCTGACTGGATTTTTAAACCATTTTCAGCCTCTTTTAAGATCAAGAATATTTTTGCTGCCATTAATACTTCAGGAATCATTTCCCCCCAATAATCGTCTGTGCACCAGGCTATGAATTTTAATTTCTCTAATCTTCTCAGAAGCAATTTCCTTAGATTTCCAATCACGCTGTTGTTTTCTGAACTCATTCTAATTAGGCAAAACAGTTATATGGAAAAATTTTAGTAACTAGTTTTTAGGTAGAGTTCAATTAGTCATGAGCAAGATTGTATGAGACAGCCAACCGTACCCTTAGCATTTCATTAACATCCTCCGCATAAAAATAATATTAAATTTTTAGTAACATTTTGTCTTGTTTATTATTCAAAAGCAAATATATTTCAGCACCCCTTTCCCCTCAACATTAGATGCTCATGTATGCTCTTAGTTTTCAGAAACTTGTATTTCAGCTGAGGTACCCCAAGCGTGTGCCAAGACTTCAGTCCATTCCCTCACTGCAACTGACACTTGTTCTGGTAATGTTTATTTTCAAACTTATTCTTAGAGATCTAGTTCTTTGTGACAATAACACACGCTGTCTTTCACTGAAGCAACTCTGTGGTGCACTGGAGAATAATTAGGCTGTTCCAAGGCTGCCTGAACAGGTCTGACATTTTGTCGCTCTGTCCCTAGCATATTGTCCCTTCTGCACTTGCTTTGGTGCTTGTCTGATACTGTGTGAGCTTTCACAGCTTGTTAAATCAGATGAAAAATAATTTGACAAAAACAACAACAAAAAAAGAAAGTGGAGCCTTTGTCCTCAAGACACTTTGTAGACAGTGCTCATTTCACTTTTGAGTACTGATCTCATGGTTGTAGTCCAAGACTAGCAATCCTGTGCAGGCTCATGAGAAGGACAAAAGCCAGACTCTAACGGTGAAAAAGCAGGCAAGGAAGGAAACAAATCCTGGGCGCGTTTTAACTGACATAGGCAGCACAAAGATATTGCAAAACAAAGTCAAAACTTGCTGTCATACCAGATGTATGCAAAGAAAAGCAGCAGCCAAGCAGCAACAGCGTTCCTTACTGTGTGGGATTCAATGAGATACACAGCCTGCATGCACACATGCAGTAGCAGAAAAACACAGTTTTGTATTTTTAATGTGGTTTAAGATTAATCCTGATTTTCACTTCTTAACATAAGTATACAGGACTTGTTTATAGAACTAGTACCTCTGAAAGGTATGCCTTCAAGTTTCTGATTTGGATCCTGGCTGTAAGAAGAAGTTAAGTTTATATCATATGGTGTTGAGCCAGCCAGTAAATTCTCTTGGAGAATTCAAGTCTAGTACATTTTTTCTTCCTGATGAACTAACGCTGTCTAGCATACCAAAAGAGATACATATGATATCTGCTCTGAGTCACAAGCTAACAGAAAGCAGTGGCTGTTTCTCTCCTTCACTGCCAGAAGGTTGTTTTCTTTCACTTTTAATTGTTTGGGGGGAAAGGGAATGCAACTGCAGTAAAGGTTAAGCAATACTTGCTGCCTTATTTGTTGAACTGAGGTTCCCACTTAGCAGAGTGAGGGAATTTCTGATCCCCAAAGAAGCTTCTCAGTGGTATTAATGAGTTAAGAACCATAAAGCTTTTTAGTGTAGATGGAGAAAAAAATGCAAAAATAGTTAAACAGTTTGAAAAAAATACAATAATCTTTCCCCATCCCAAACCCCAGTACATACCAGATTACTTGGAAAGACATTCTCTATGGACCACTAAGTTTAAAAAGCATGTATCTTTTCTTAAAAATTTAATTTCTTCAAAAATAAATGTCAAGATATTGTCTTTTTTTCCAAGGTACTACTTACACAGGGTGTTTCTGAAGGAGGTTAGGAATAAAAAGATGGGCTGACACAAAACTAAGGTGGTTTTATACTCTTCAGGAACACATATCAGCAAAAGGCAAGTTTCAAAAAAGCAAGACACAAAACATAAGGAGTAGTCCCTACAACCTCAGCCTCTCTGGAACCGTCAATCTCCAGCGAAAACAAAATTAATATACTGTGGGCGTAGAGGAGTGGTGTTCAGCTCATTTTGCATTTCCAAGCTTTCTGGTGGTTAAATCGGTATTTTGCAGTCTGTCCTGCTCTGAGAAGAAGTAATGGTGAGTAGAAGTCCTCAGACCATATTTGACAGGAGAGGCAATTTTAGCCCAGTTGTGGGAAGAGGAAAAGGGTCATGGACACCCTCGAAGTACCTGATCCAGATGCTAGACCCCAGCTGCAGCCCTACCCATGGTCTTGCTTCAATGATCTGTGCAATACAGCTTTCCTGAAGCAAAAGCAGAAAAAGCAGGTATCACCACTCACCACAGGTGATAATTGCCTAATATTTTAGGGGTATCTGCAGCATTTTGAAAAACATCAAGAGCTGCTTTGCAAAGAATGAAGAGATTGAAGCTAGACACATGGTCCCAGGCATAGCTGCACATTGCTTTATGAAGCAATTGGTGGCCAGTGACCCTAGTGATTTGGTACAGTATACTCGTTCTAGTTCAAAAGTGAGTCACACTTTGAGTGAGAGCTTAGCTTTCACCTTATCTTTATTTTCATTTTGTGCCCTGAGCTATCAACTACCCAGCAGTAAAATAAATGTTGAAAATCATTTTCCAGCCAGAATCATGACCCGATGTACAAAAGGACGCAAAAACAGCAGTAAGAGAATGATTAATACTGAGAAGCTTTTCAAGTTTATGTGTTGGTTTTTTTTTTTAAAGGAGACTTTGTCATAGTAATTTCTTTGTTAAAATTTGGAGGTTTTTTGTTGTTTATCCTTTTCTTGCCCTGTACAATTCAAATAACATTTCTGTGCATGTGTTTGAATTTTAACATGTAGGAAAGTTAATCTTTAAACAGACACTGCTCCTATATGTAAATATAGCATGAAATATACTTCAGAAAACTCAGACACTGCATATACCAACATATATGAACGTATATCAATCCCTATTCTATATAGTTCACTAGTAAAGTTGGTGATTTCTGTTGGAAGACACTGAATTTTTGTATTTTTAAGACATTGTTAAAACGAGCCTTTTGCTCTTGGGCAAAATTACTAATACCCTTAAATCATAAGACTGTCACCTAGTATTAGAATTTACAAGTTTGAAAACATCATCTTTAGGATGATAAATAAGGGAAAGTTTGCGTAGATTTTGTTTTTGTTTAAGAAAAACAACAAAAACAAACATATGTTAACAGGCTGCTAAGTCTGTTAGACTCAAGACATAGAAAAAACCCACACTATTAATGAATCGTAAATTTTTACTCCCTTTAGACAGACCTGTTTAGATAACCTATGTAGAACCTTTACATTTATTTCTCTGCTCCTGTATTTCTATGAAACCCCTCTAGGATATTTATAAGCAATACTTTATTTCACTAGTGGAAGTATATATTAAAGATGTAGACTGATAGTAGGTAAATATATATCTGGCATCTAAAGCCTACTTTTAGAGACTCAGGAAGAGCATGTATAAAAAAGTGCATCCACCTATGCTAAAATACTTTTTAAAAACTTGTAAAATAAACTGACTGGATCACAATATCATAGCAAACAGACAAACAGTTAGGAGACAAACCAGTTAGGAAAGCTAGAAAAAACATGTCTCAAGGTGGACACTTAAAAATTTGCTTAAGAAAACACCAGGTCCTTAATGTGGTACTTTGGATTCAAGGATGCGCATGCCAGAGTGCCTCCCCCACCCCAGGAGTTTAGCTGCCTGTGCTCAAGGCCAGTTCCTTGGGGAGCGAGAGCTGCTTGAGCAGCTGTGACTGGCCATGAAGCTGTTTGAGAAAGAGCTGGAAGAAATCACACTCTTTCTCTCAGAAGCTGCATTTACACAGAGGCTGTTGCTCTTCCTTCCTTCCAAGGCTACATTGTAGGCACACCCGTTAAGTAAAACAAACAAACAAAAAAACCTTCTACATCAGCAAAGTTTGCACATGGACTACTGATAGATTTAATAAGAAAGTCAAGGAAAAGATTTTCTATTTCACAATAACCTTTAACATACAAGTAAATATGCCATGAATGTTTGAGAAGAGAGATTAACCAATAACTATGCTTATAAGGGGAACACAAAGTACTCGTGCATCACTGGCAGTCTGTTTGTACACACTATAACAGAGAAGAGTTAACACATTCTTCATTTTTTGAATGCTAGCCAATTGCAGAATAAATACCAAAGAAGATTTATATTGTTATTGCACTGAAAAATCTCAGGAATTTAGGTCCACAAAATATTATGCCACTTTCATCTGTCTGCCATCTTTTATCTGCTGTTTTCCTTTTCCTTGAGAACTAAGAGCAGCCTTTCTCACACAGCTGTAATCATTCTAGCTGTGCCTCCAGCACTCTATAAAAGAGTGACTATCTACATCTGCTAAATCTCTTTATTTTTCCCCCCATGTTCCAAAGCAGTTTATAATGAATAGCAAGTACCAATCTGCTTCTACATTTAATGGAAGGGATATCTTCATTGTGCTTGCTGATCAGCTGCTTCTTCCTTCCACTACCACTGTATTTTTATCTGTTAGTAGATCTTGATCCCCCCAATTAAAGCCGTTTTCTGCTACCAGATAAAAACACTTTGGTTCCCAATTCTGTACATTTGTGGACACATCAGACTCACCAGATACTACTGCTGACACATCAACAGTTCTGCTTGTACGTTGTTTAATTCTGTGGTTCACTTCTGCTGCTTAGCAAAGACAAACTAGTTATGCTTTCAAAAACTGGACTGAAGGAAAGGAAAAGAAAAACAGAAGTGAGGCAGAAAACCAGAATTGAGTAGTTTAGCTGTAAAGATCTCTGGAGGATTAGATCAAATCAAGGAAGACCATGCAACTTTATCATATTTGGTGATCCTACCTTTATTTTTAAAAAGGTTGGTGGTGCTCACCCTTCTGGAGTTACTAGGTATCACTCAAGTATAACCCTCCCTTTCAATAGTCTGATCCTTTGTCAGTAGCTGCCGTGCTGAACACTTGGTTAAAATCTTAAAGTAAAAAACCAAAATTAAAATAAAAAGCCCTTGCTTCTAAGTTACCAGATTTACTAAGTTTCTGTTCCAGACAACTAGCTCACCAAGCCCCCAAATCTAAAACTTAATCAGTCTAATTAAAGTCCAGGTGTATATATGTGACCATATATACAGTCAACAATGAGTCAACACTGTTTACTAGCAGTGCAGATGTAGGGCCAAAGAAGCCCTTGGTGAAATTCAGGATCCATCTTTATGAGGAGAGTTATCTCCATCCCCCACATCCCTTCCCCAGTAATGTGCAACCATTTTTCTTCTGAATAAACTCTGACTCCAGAATGTACCATTTGCCAGTGAGGACAAGTATTGACCCTCCTATAACATTAAGTCTGTTTTTTTCTTAAGGTGTCTTTGCAACAAAGAAGAATCAATCTACCTAAAAAGACAGACAAAATCCTGTTAGTTTCTCAGCCATATTTTATCTGTCACTTTTTTGGTTTGTGTCCAGAGCTCTGTACAGAGGAGACAGCAGTACAGAGCCTGAAAATCTTAACTTCAAATGGAAAAATTCCTATATGAAATAGAAGAAAGTAAGGTTTTCTCTTTGCTTGGAAGCTGGAACATCTTTAATGAAGTTACAAAATTCTAAGCAGCTTTATCCTAGTTTAGTTTATTTCAAATTAATAAAGCAAAGTAAGCAAAACTAAAGTGTGGTTTTATACCTTATTCTGTACATGTTAATCTCTACTAAGGTAGCTGCAGTGCAGTTGTGTCATAACATCATGCCATTTCCATTTCATATATTCTGCTAGAGAAGTACTGCAACTGCAAATTAGTTTTGATTAGTACTGCCACCTGCTAATAAAGAAAGCTACTTTTGTATGTAGCAAGCTGTTGTGCTGAATACTAGTGCTGAGAACAGTATTTCTGCTAATAATCACTAAGATAACGGATAGGAAAAAGAACCGCTTTTTTTTTTCTTTTATTCTTGCATACAGAATATCATAATGAGGTTATATCCAATGGATCCTTTAAGGCTACGCTGTTTCAACCATTAAATACAAATTAGGGAATACTAGCTTCAGGTTTGCAATTGTATTGTTAATAAACGGGGAGAGTGAATCAGGCAGTCAGTAATAGATGACTGAAGACAGATAGTTAGAAAATGCAAAAAATAAAAGAGAAAATTAAAAATTAGCTCATAGGAAAGAAAAGGGAAAATACAGCAGCAGTAGTAGTGATTATCTGGCTTCTGGCATGATTTGAGCATTGCAAACTTTTGTTTAAATAGCATAAATAGAAAATAAATTTAATTATTTCTCATTCTGAGAATGCCAAGAGCAATGCACAATTGAGGAAGATAACATCAACAGATAGAACATTCAGAGAGAGAAAATGTAGCACTCCTGAATGTGAAGAATGGCACCAAGAGATGTCTGGGGTCAAAGTCATTCATATTAGAACAACTGAAATCCAGGCTCACGTTCCAATTACCATACATAAAAATGAGCAAGTCCAATAGTGCAATAGTCCTGTTGAATATTTTGAAATAGTAACTTTCTCATAATCTATTCAACTTATTCTCTCAAAGTTTGGGTTTTTTCTGTTTTCCAAGTGAATATGAAATATAACCCAAAATATATTAAGAAAACATATGAAGAAATACAAATATAAAAAAATTTCTTTTGGTGATATGTTGCACTTTCTACTTATCATTTTTAAATCTTTGTAGATTTAAAATACAAAAGTAACAGATTTTTACTGTGCTAAAAGGGCCATCTATCAACAAGTTTTTAATGTCTTTGTTAAGATTTTACAAAGCAGCACAAATTAGACTGCTATTCTAGATCAAGAACACTAACAGGTACCATGACTCAGTCTCATGTACTGAAACCCACTTGTGTTATCTCTGCCTTGAAGTAAATGCTGAAATATAACTTATTAGAATGCAATGACAGTAAATTAGGTAGGTAGTGCATACTGATGTCTATCCCTTTCCAGTGATTTCCTCAATTCAAAGTGCTAAATTGTATCAGCTAAAATAAGCAAACCTGCAGTTACTTCAAAAGTTAAAAAATAAATAATAAAAAAAAAAATTGCTGTGTGACAGGAGTTCCTCTACTTCACATGTTAGGAAATATGTCTTTGGGTGTTTAGTTTGTTTTAGGATTTTAATTTTTTTAGAAATTATGTGAGCAAATGACCACGGACTTCAGTACTTCTGACAGTCCATTATGTGATATTGCTGTGTCTTGACAACAGAACTGCAAAGGCAAGTTATACCAACACAGATTGATACGTATTCTACATAATCCTTGTCCCCACTGATTTACTATTATACTCGATAAATGGGATTACTGAGTATTTTTAACACTACAAGAACCTAAAGATTCACATATTGGTTTTAGATTAGAGTATTTGATATTCATCATTCTACTGAAATAGAATTCTTCTGTAAAGTCTTCGACACAGTCCCCCACAACATCCTTCTCTCTAAATTGGGGAGATATGGATTTGATGGGTGCACTGTTTGGTGGATAAGGAATTGGCTGGATGGTCACATCCAGAGGGTTGCGGTCAATGGCTCGATGTCCACATGGAGACTGGTGACAAGTGGAGATCCTCAGGGGTCCATACTGGGACCAGTGTTGTTTAACGTCTTCATCAATGACGTAGACAGTGGGATTGAGTGCACCCTCAGCAAGTTTGCAGACGACACCAAGCTGAGTGGTGCGGTTGACACACCAGGAGGACGAGATGTCATCCAGAGGGACCTAGACAAGCTGGAGAGGTGGGCCTGTGTGAACCTCATGAGGTTCAACAAGGCCAAATGCAAGGTCCTGCACCTGGGACGGGGCAACCCCTGGTATCAGTACAGGCTGGGGGATGAAGGAATTGAGAGCAGCCTTGCGGAGAACGACTTGGGGGTACTGGTGGATGAAAAGCTGGACACGAGCCAGCAATGTGCACTTGCAGCCCAGAAAGCCAACGGAATCCTGGGCTGCATCAAAAGAAGCGTGGCCAGCAGGTCGAGGGAGGTGATTCTGCCCATCTACTCTGCTCTGGTGAGACCCCACCTGCAGTACTGCCTTCAGCTCTGGGGCCCTCAGCACAAGAAGGACATTGACCTGTTGGAACAGGTCCAGAGGAGGGCCACAAAAATGATTCGAGGGCTGGAGCACCTCTCCTATGAGGCCAGGCTGAGAGAGTTGGGATTGTTCAGCCTGGAGAAGAGAAGGCTGCGCAGAGACCTTATTGTGACATTCCAATACTTAAAGGGGGCCTACAGGAAAGATGGGGAGAATCTTTTTAATAAGGCCTGTTGTGACAGGACAAGGAATAATGGATTTAAACTAAAGAAGAATAGATTTAGATTAGACATAAGAAAGAAATTTTTTACAATGAGGGTGGTGAAGCACTGGCATAGGTTGCCCAGAGAGGTAGTGGAGGCCCCATCCCTGGCAACATTCAAGGTCGGGTTGGCTGGGGCTCTGAGCAACCTGATCTGGTTAAAGCTGTCCCTGCTGACTGCAGGGGGGTTGGGCTAGATGGCCTCTAAAGGTCCCTTCCAACCCAAAGCATTCTATCATTCTATGAAATAATGAGACTAACTCTGCTTCAGGACATCACCTTTAGCCAGGATAGCACTGAAGCAGCATGTCCTCAAGACGTACTGAAGACAGTGAAACTTGAACATATACATCAAGTTACCAGAAGGAATTACATTTCTGTATTCACTGCTTGCATAAGCAACGTGTGACACTGATGTTAAAGAAGGAAGTAGAATTAAAGGACATTGCTAAAGTTTTGGAAGAGTTTCATTCCTCTGAAGTTCAAGAGCAAGTTTACTTGATTCAGAAAGAACAGCAGCAACAAATCTCACCAGCTGTGACATTAACTTGACAGATATTTTCTGCATGTTTGAAGAATTGCATTGAAAGTTTTAAAGAGAAAAAAAAAAAGTGGAAGAAAAGCCACATCCATTGGCATGACATGACAGATAGACAGGAGCAGAACCTGAGCTGAGCTACATCCACTAGGAGACACTGCTAATGAAAAGAAAGAAGCTGCACACCCTGATAGTAATTCTGTTATTTACAAATACTATTCTATTTAGATACATAGACAATAATAATTTCACGTCAATATTGAAAAAAATAATAGTTGAAGAATACTCCTACATTGACAGGTTGTAATGGCTGTGAATGTGGTACAAAATAAAAATGACACAGCCTCTTTGTACACAAGAATTCCTTTATTTTTTTAATTTTATGCTGCTATAAGCATTCCAAGATAAAGGATGTAAAGTATGGAAAGATAAATGTTGTTGTAAAACTAGTTTCAAATGCTACATCTTTCTGTCGTTTGTAGCATTTTTGACTTGGCCATACTTAATCAGCAGTACACTGGGGATGACATAAGTATGCAAATATCTATGCATTTAAAGTAATATTTTCTACTTACAGAAATTTCATATACAGTAAAAATCTATGGTAAGTTCTTGTTCAAATGCTACATGGTCCAGGAGTGAGAGCAGGAGCTCTTGTGCTAGCTTCAGAAAACTAAACCCCACCTTTGCCAAAACACCATAATGGTGGTGGTTAACTGTTTCAGGGTTGGTGGTTTTGGGGTTTTTTTTAGTTATCTTCTTTCTCTCAGGAAAATATTCAATTGTAAGGCTTAATTTTTCAAATATTATCAAAGTATTTCAGATCCTTTTATGACAGCCACTGAAGTGTGAGGTATTGTTATTTTGTCATCTCCATCGCTACCTGCTAATGCAGTTCCATCACCAACATCCAACACCATTTTTACTTTGAATTTTGCTTGTTGAGCTTTTTTTCATCTCTGCTCATATTACTGTAATCTTATTAGCTTAACCCATTGCTGCACACAGAAATTAAACAAAAGGGTAGAAGGTATGCTGCTTTTAATTCAAAAGATTTTGTTCCGTATGTTTAATCATAATAAATATTGTCAAATTAGTGATTAAAGCAAGTGGAGAAAAACCTGTACAATAAAGAGATTTTTCCTTTTTATAGTATTCATTCACAATAGAAAATTAATTTGTTTTATTTGTTGTATAGCTGTTGAGGATAAAATTAAGAATAAATTCATTTGTTCTATACAATTAATGAAAAATGAATGAATATATTTAAAATTTCTTAAACCCCTAATTGTTAAAATATTGAATAACACGGTAATTATTGTACAACCTAGTTACATGAAACTATAATCAAACTATCACTTCGTTATGTTATATTTATCATAGTTAGACAAGCCAAATGCAGGCTTCCTACACTTGCCTAAATTTTGCGTTCTCTTGCCTGTGTTTCAGATTATCCTTATCCAGTTCATCTGAGTAATCTTAAATGAAAAATGTGTAGCAAGCAGTAAAGAACAGCAGAAGCATAGGACTTCACACTTCTGGCAAGTATCCTTTTTTCTAGGCTACAGAACCAGGCTGCACTTGCTTACTCTTGATCCCACAAGCCTGGCTTTTACCTCTAGGCCGCTGTGCAAAGAAAAAAAAAAAAAAAAAAAAGCATCACTACCTCCTCTCTTCTGTTACAGATCACTCTTATAAAGGAGATTAGTGTTTTGTATGCCAAACGGATGGACTACTTCTCAGCAGTCCTAAATCAGACATTTGTTCAGATATGTCTTTGTGCCTATTATAGAGCTGAGAAAACACCCTTCTAATTGCATGTTGATAGGTCTACTGTATTTCAGAAATAAATGGAGAGGAGGGTGGAGAACACAGGCAGAATAAATTCATTTTCTCTGTATGCTCTTTTGCCCAAAGGGGAGTCCCAGACAAAGATTTCATGGTTTCCTTGACGTCTCTCTGTCCTCATGGACCTCAGTTTCCCTTTCTCCCCTCTGCCCACAACCACCCCTCACCTGCCACCACCCCAAATGCCCAACCATTTGGGAGATGATATTGCTGTTCTCCTCCTTGAGATTTTCCACTTTTCCCCAGTCATTCACTGTTCTACTGGGAATGGGAATTGCTCTTCTCCCTCAACAGAAGCAGTGGGAAATGATGGGGGTCTGAACATGAGCACTTTCACCCTCCCATCAGTTGCCTTTTTGGTGGGACACTGATTTCTTACTTGGCCTCCTAGTAGGAAAAAAATGTTTAAATTTATCAAGCTATTTCTGATTGCATTACTTGTTAATATTTATATAATCTCTGCTTTTTACTCTGATCCAAGTAAAGTTGGATTCAACATTATACTAACGAAAGGCCCCTGACTTCCAACCAACAGCATTTTTGCAGAGGTCTGGGCACAGCTGCTGATATATACAAAAGCACATTCAAGAGACAATTGTCTAATCAGCTGGAATTTTGAGTCATTAAGATTCAGTCTCCAAGCACAGTTAGTGTGTGTCCTGGCATGTTTTATTAGGCTATTATTTCTTTTCTCTAGTAGTTATTTAAGCACAGAATCCAGCATGATCGATATAGTGGGAAAGATTACTTGCTGCAATGGTTTTGGGACTTTTTTTCCACCCTCTTCCATGCATTCCAGCAAGCATATTGCCAAACAGCCTTAAACTTCATGAGGTATTCATTTAGAATCATAGAATCATTTAGGTTGGAAAAGACCTTCAAGATCACCAAGTCCAACCGTTAACCTAACACTACGAAGTCCACCACTAAACCAATTAAGGGTAAAGTAATAATTAATTTTATGTTTCCTGGCTTGGTGGCTGGATTGGTTTTTAATGAAAGTAAAACTAGAATAGAGTTGGACAAATGCAGAACAGAAACTTGATCACAGTATTGTGGAGAAAAATCTTGCCCTGACCACCCACTGTGCAAATACTGAACTAACTTGGAACTGTGCAAAGTTTCAAATATTCTTTTCCATTTCTCTAGATTCTTGCTACTCTTATAATTACACTGCACATTCAAACATTATTAATTCACATACATAGAGCGCAGTAACCCCAGCTGTTTTAGCAGCAGCATCTCCTAACATACACAGTTGCAAGCTTTCCTGCTGCTACATTACATTGATGATTTTCATAAATAATAATACACTTTTAAATAGCTTTCTTTCACTGCTTTCACTAAAGCAGTTTAAGAAAGGTGAATAAATATATTTTTAATAAGGTATTAGTTCTATACATTCCTATT
Organism: Pelecanus crispus; assembly: GCF_030463565.1. Classification (NCBI taxonomy): domain Eukaryota; kingdom Metazoa; phylum Chordata; class Aves; order Pelecaniformes; family Pelecanidae; genus Pelecanus; species Pelecanus crispus. The sequence continues at coordinate 68,191,274 of NC_134646.1, read as the reverse complement.
GCATCTTCTATATCAAAACCAATTACCAATGAATGAAACATCCCTCAGAATAGGTAGTATATTTTATCAAGAGAAAAATCACAGGGATTAATAAATTATGTTTGAAAACTTTTTGCAGCTGTTTAGCTGCATTTTATCATTAAATTCCTTTGTTACAAGAGAGTTGATTGGTATCTTACAGTAAGCTGACATGTACACATTCATAAATCTTTTCTATTTCCATCTCAGACACATCCTGCCTGTGTGGATCATCCTTGTTGTGCTAAGCGTCATGCTGGGTAATGGAGGCAGAGAAGCAGGATCACTGGTAGCAAAGCTGTTTTGAAAACAAGTATGGCACGTTTGACACGTTCTTTAGAACAATCAAAGTTTTCAAACATGGCTTTTTGCTCAAAGGTTATTCCAGTGTTCTCATCATGAACATCTCATTTAGTGCCTCATGACTTATCCGCTCAATTTCCTCAAAACTGAAGAGGGAACTAAGATATGTGTAGGATGATAAAAATTTTATTAAGTGAGACAAGACTGAAAAGACCAAAAAGTTGTTTTAACTTGAAGTATAAAAAGGGTGAGCAATCCAACTCTGAGAGCATTTGTTTCCTTATTTCATTTTTCTGAATATCTCAAAGAAAATCTTCAAAGTGGATGAATTCCTACCCACAGGGACATCAATGATAACTTTGCTATTGTTGCAACTAAATTCATGTTTTCACCTGCTGCAGTTAAAGACTGTGGCCATCAACATATACCTTAAAAACAAACAAACAAAATATTTTTTATTTCATGCTTACATGGGCTGTGTGAATTAGCTTTTGATTATTAATGGAAGTTTGGTATCAAATTCATTTAAATACTATGAATTTGTAATCCAATTTATCTCCAGATCTGAACAAACCTGAAATAAGTGATAATCATAGTACAATCTAAATTAATACCTTCTAACATGGTATTAATGATGCAGAAGTGCATCAGCTGTCTCCTGAATAATCTTTTAGCTGTTACAGTGTGGATCACTTGTTAATACTCTATTTAAAGAGTACAAATTGTACTATTATTAATCAATTACATTATTTATTAGTCCTATTTCCTAACTAAACTTTATTTTAACCTTGCAGTTTTGCTGTACATACTGTGGTATGCACCTTAAATTCAGATTTTCATGTTAGATAAGAATAGTTTCCTCCTGGTGTATTGCACAATTTATATGTTTTGTAAAAACAGCTATAAACAGAAATTATCTGACTGACCACAGAACATCTATAACAGATGTGGCGATTTCTTAGTAGTGAGTGATACAAGATTTACGAAACACAGACAGAATTGGTAGAGAGGACTGTCAGCTTTGTAAAGAAGTGGTAAAACTACCTTTTTCCCCACTGGAACAAGAGAAAAAAACGTGTGCATTTATCTCTGTTCTGGGCTATGATTTGGTTCAGTATTTAGTTCCATTACAATGTTTTCTGATAGTGCATCTTTGGTTAATATTACATAGGAGTTACGATCAGTGTGTAGTCATTTGAAACAGTAATTCTTATTTAAACAAAAAGATGAACTTGTTTTCAACGAAAACAGTTCTGAAATGCTGTCAAGATTCTCTCACAATCCAGTAGCACTCTCTCAATCTTATCTTAGATGAAATGCATGTAATTTCACGCCAGCATTTTGCTGACAGGTGGTTGGAAACGAAAACTTGCCATTGCAGAGGGCTGCACGCAGAGCACCATAGCTTGAAAAAAGTGCTTTGTTGCACAGGTTGGTGTGGTGGGTACTGTCCAAAGGTTCCATGGAGGAAAAAGCAGTATTCAAAAGGATTATATGGCTTACTCCAACTTTGATAAGTCAAAAAAGAAAAAAAAAAAGTCAACGGCAGCAATAACGAAAGTTGCAGATAAACGTGAATGGATAGTACATTTGAGTTTCATTAAGTATATAAACTAATTTGACTTCAAGGAAGAGCATAGCATATCAGGCTAAAACAAGACTGGAAATTATTTTAAGAAATTGCAAATGATGTGCTAGTTGCTGTCACAACCGACTCAATATTGTGTGAAAAGAAAGGAGACAGCTTTAGTGGTTGCCTCCTGGCAATAGTGTCTTAAAACAGATGTGAAAGAAACATCTAACTTTTAACATGACAAGGTGTTAATGAGGACAAAAAATCTCTCTTGATCTTTTTGACTTACCAGAAGACTCACAAATCCATGTCAAAACCCTAGACTGTCTCGTCAGTGAATCTCAGTGATGAGCCAGCTACTAAAAACATAAAGTAGTCCTCATAACTCCACTTCTGAGATTTACTGTGATAAAAAAGGCAGCCAGGATTCAATTAGCTCCAACATATTAGCAAAATAATTGGAAAGAGTCAATTCTGAGAACTTTCTGTCAGAAGAAGCCATGCACTGTGTAAGAGCTATCCAGACACAGGCAGAAGTTAAAGGATTGCTTCCGTGACTTAAAATGTGGGTAGTTGCTTTGAGCCACTCTAACAATCCATAAAGTCCCAGGAGTATCTTTGTCTTCATAGAAGATATGGCTATTGATAAGTATATTGCTGTAAAGCTCCAGACAAAGAAACGATGCTTGGCTATACCAAATTCATTTCTCTTCAATAATCATTTCACAAAAACACGGAAATAAAAAATTACTGAAGTACATCCAGTGATAGAGGAGGCTGATTTTAAGAGCATATTAGCAATGTGGACTTAATAAAACTTTATGCTGATGTTACAAATTCCAAAACATAGTACAGAATTTGATAATTTTCTTGCAGTTTTTCCCTTATGAAAAATACATAGAATAGAATAGAACAGAACAGAAAAGAATAGAATTTTCCAGTTGGAAGAGACCTACAACAGTCATCCAGTCCAACTGCTTGACCACTTCAGGGCTGAGCAAAAGTTAAAGCACATTATTACGAGCATTGTCCAAATGCTGCTTAAACACTGACAGGCCTGGGACATTGGCTGCCTCTGTAGGAAGCCTGTTCCAGTGTTTGACCACCCTCTCGGTAAAGAAGTGCTTCCTAGTGTCAGATCTGAACCTCCTCTGACACAGCTTTTGAACCATTCCCATGCATCCTGGCACACAACACCAGGGAGAAGAGACCAGCACTCAGGAAGCTGTAGAGAGCAGTGAGGTCGCCCCTCAGCCTCCTTTTCTGCAAACTAACAAACCAAATCAAACCCAAAGTCCTTAGCTTCTCCTCATAGGACATTCCTTCCAGCCCTTCCACAAGCTTTGTTGCCCTCCTCTGGACACATTCCAGTACCTTAACTGGTACCTTGACTGGTAGCCAGCTAGACGTAGCCCCATTCACTACAATTCACTACCTAATTTTTAAGTGTTAAAAATGTGTGCGCTTAGGAGAGAAGAATAAGACAGACAAGGCAAGCTTTGGTTTCTTAATGAGGGGAGTGGTAAAAATGTGCTCAAAGACTCAGTCTCTTTTCCACAGTTGCACTCCAGGACTTCTGGCTATCTTTGAGCAAGGCATTTTTCACTTCATTTTTCACTCGGCCTTAGTTTGCTGATCTGTGTATTGAAGCTATGCTGCTTTACAGAAAAAGGTAACTTTCTGAGATCTAGTTTAATCACAATATGAAAGAAGTTTGAATTATTGTGATTATTATCTTTCGCCCACCAATCTAACTTATTAGACTGTCAGAAAAGAGTTCACCTTGTTTTCCCATACTCAAATGCACACATCCAAAACATTACAGTGAAATTAGTGGAAATGTTGGCAATGAGGTAGTAATGATATCCTTAGGACTAAATATCTAGTTCTGGTAAATTACTACAGGTTTTGTTCTACCACGTTTGTATACAATTTTTTCAAACATAATGGGTTATAGATACAACAGCCATAAGTGAAATTAATCTTGAAAAAGTTCTACATGAACTGTTTCATGCCAATGTTTTTAATAAATCTCTTGAAGAGTAAAGATGCAGACATCATAGCGAGACAGTATTCTGCAGATACAGATCTTTGGAAAAAGTAAATCAATAGAATTTTCCTTTTACTCGTTATCACAGTAGTCAAACAGTCTAGCTGAAAACAACGAATATACACTATATAAGTTGCTTAGAGTTTTCAAAAAGCATCTATTAACTCATTAGTGAACAAAAATGTTTCTTTTGTAGTTTTAGACTTATTTTTTCTTAATCTCAAAGATTACATAAATTTGCTGGTATTATCAACATTTCCCTTGGGAAAGAGAGAGCACAATACACTTGTACTGGCATAACTTCATATATTGAAAAAACCTAAAAAATGGGGTCTGACCATGCCCACAATAATTGTGGGACTTCTAAAGCATAGGCATATATTCCATTGATAATATTCTGTACATAAGAAATTATGAATTAGACATCATGTTGTACAACATGTTAAATATTGGCTTCTCTGTGAAAACCATCTTCAAAGTTTCCAATAAGCAGACCTTAGGAGGCATTCACAAGACATTTCATAGCAGGTTTGAATGTATATGGTCTGTTGACATTGTGTTTTCAAATTATGGATTAAGTTAAGGACCAAGTTCCACCAGCAGTAAGTAGAAATAGGAGAAGTTACCCTGAAGTCTCAGAGACATTGTGAGGCAGAGACAAAGGTATAAATGCAGGCTCAGAAACATTTAAATCACAAAATGAAACAACAGGAAAGCCCTAAGTAGAGGCCAGATCTGCTTTCTATTCTTGGGATTTAATAATAAATCTATTTTTCCATTCCTTGTGACTTATTAGATTTCCAAAATAATGAAGGATTTGCGGGATCCAGTTCATCAGAAGAAAACAAGCAGTATTTGGCTGACAATTCAAGACTTCCTCCTTTGAGTAAATGGCATGAAAATACTCATATTTTTCTTTTGGTTTTCAGTGAAATCTCAGCTGGAGTCACTTTCAAAATGGAAGCCATTTGAATGATTAATACCTTTTGCTCTTCTTCCTAAGTATTCACCCATCACAATGCACCAGAACATTATTTTGTATTTCTTTATTTAATGTTTAAGTCAAACTTTTGAAGTAGAGAGAAGCAGGTATTTCTCTACCTACATTTTCAAACACCAGCAAGAACGAACTGACCCAAAAGCCTATATCTTTCTGTAACAGATTTTGTCCAACAAAAGGTGAGGAAGGCATTGTTTATAATGTTCATTTGACAACACACACTATGCAAGAAGGAAATTAATCTGAGAATGAACCCAAATCTGTTTTTTCTTTACTTTTCTTGTTCAAGCTTCTGTGATGTATTCTAAACCAGCTATCAGAGCCTGAACAGCAAAACTGAACTAACGTTTTCTAAAATTTCATTTATTCATTACATTAACAAACACACTAGCATAGCACTGTATAATGTCATGTATTTAAAGACTTTTTAAACCTTACATACATCAAGCTAAGAGGAGGATGACTCAAGTTACTGAGCAATCTAATATGCAGATATATAACATTGACTACTCTGAAATCAGCCAGTTTATATTTATCACAGATTACGTAGTTACAAGCCACCATTCAGTGCAGAGTATCTAACGGGCCACAGATCTTCTCCCTGGTTTGTTTGTGTTCATTTACAAGTGCAGCATAAGCAGTATATGCCGCTCACAAAGGGCCAGATAACGCGTTGTCAAGCAACTCACCGGAGACAATGCCACAAGTCACAGACTGAGCAGAAGATCCCGGTTCCTCATCTGTACTCCTTCACCTAACATAACACAACTTGTACCAATACATTTCATGCAAAGCAGGATGGATGTAGTATTTATACTGCCAAGGAAGTAGGCAGCTAAGAACCGATGAAAGATTTTTAAGTTAATCTTTCAAAATAATTTATTTTCAATTTACCTATTATACCTAATCTGGACTTGGACTCAACATATCTTAATAAAAGTATTGACTATTACTGTTGCCTTTTTCCTCAAAAAAAAAAGCAACCAAAAACCAGACAAAACCACCCACAACGCAAACTGCGAGGTAATATTTGTCAAAACCATTTAAAATTAACTCAAGAAATGCACATATTCTTTCCACCTCACACTGCAGACAAGAACATTTATTGAAACAAAAAAATGGTTTTGACTAAACTTCACAAAGGGGAAGGTGTTCAATGCAGTTTTCAGTATATATTTGAGAAAAGAATTTCAAGGAGACTGAAACATGATTTCTTATTCCTACAGGCTACCACAAATAATCACCGGTCTGTTTATTATACCACAATGCTTATCAAAAATTTTTCATTTTTGTAAACCTTTGTTGGTAAAAAGAAAGTGTTTTCAAAAAATCCTGAAAAATAGGTGTTATATATTTTTCAGAACTTTGATATGGGTCATTTACAGAATACTGTAAACTACCTATAAATCATAACAGAGAATAATACTTTGAAGTACTGTATGGCTAACATCACAGGCACAGTACCTTAAAAACACACAAAAACACCCACCCACAAGTGGGGAAACAAGTGAACGGGCATTGTTATAGATTTTGTATGTCAAAATCATAGATGAATAAGTTTATTACAGCCAAAAGAAAAACTGAAGAGAATTAGTGGTGATATACTGTTCCTGTTCTTGTAAGAAAAGCCATATCCCCTAGATTATATATCAGTGAGCAAAAAATCTCTTGAGAAGCTTAGGAGAATAAACAAATTGCATTCTATAAATATTTTTCAAAGGACTGCAATCTAACAATAAAACACATTGCTGTTTTGGCATTAAAAATCTCCTTTGACATTGCTTCTCCAGTGTCCCCACAAAAAATAGAATTTGAAGAGAGTGCTTGAACATCTACCATTTTAAAAAGGTTATAATAGAAATTAATAATGCTATAATCTCACTAATATCAAAGGACAATTACTGGACTAAAAACTGATAACAGTAACATTTTGCGTAGAAATCAGAATATTTGAAATTTCAGATTCCAGAAGCTCATTTGCAATATTAATTGCAAATTTATTATCTTTTGAATAAGCTCCTTCAAACTCTCCTATAGACTATAATTTGATGCATTCTTCACACACATATTGAATCAAACCTACTACAAGATACCTGTTATCACATAGTTTTAATGTAGTAGGAAAAAATAAAAACCAACAAAATCCACTTTCACCCAGATTAGTATCTTCAGAATAGTCCTGAATAATTTTGTTTGTTGGAAAACTGGAAGTTCTCTAGCTGCGATGAGATGTTACATTTTAGAAGCTTTTCTGAATCCATTCATCTGGGATTCAAGGGCCCCCATTCTCAAGTCTGAAAGGTAGCCCCATTTACGTCTGTGAAGCAGATGACAGCCATTTATACTTTTAATGGTATATGGAAAAATTAATGTTAATTCCCTATGATTAAGTCAAAATAGAGCACAGCATATCAGTTTCAGCAGGTGACAGAATCTCTCACAGGTTAAAGCAGGTCTGCTCTGGTATTTTAAAAAAGATAAAAACTTTGCAAGAAGCTTTTCACCTGCTAACATGACTTCAAATATGCTTTTGAATCTCTCTGCTCTGAGGTTACTCAGATATCTTTTACTTCAGTCCTTTCTGCAGCTATTTCTATGTTTACCAGTTCAGTTAATGAGGGGTTACATACCACCAAATCACATCTAATATGCTAATGGAGAGCTGAAATCATACCACATAGCCAACTGTGCCTCTCAGGAAAAAACAGTGAAGATGCTGAGAAAAAGAAAGGTCCTTGACAATTCACGTAGAAAGTGAAAAGTTTCATTTGAGAAAAAACAGGGAGATTTTTCTTAAAAACAGCATGCAAGGAAGGAAAAGGTTAGGAAACACTATTAAGACCCAGAAGCAGAAACTAGGGTGGGTGCAATTCCTCCTCTGATGCATACTTACTGAGAGAAAATTTTTCTTTAATTTTTAATTCAAGTCACAAATCTCCCTGGAAAAATGTAAAACAGTGACTTAGTCACCCCATGAAAACATCAGACAAGACCAAATGGAAACCTACTGAGACTATGGAGTAATAGAAGAACTCAGCCATTTTATCTGTTTGTAAATTCTACCCTATCTCCATTGCAAGAAGACACACTCAGCAAAGACAGCAGTGGCTAATGAAACCATCACCAAAATAATTTACGTACACATTTTCTACGCAAGGAGAGGAAAAAAAGGAGAGGGGGAAAAGAAAAAAAACCAACCCAAACTTGTCATCCAAGAGAAGGTGTCATAGCAGAAAGATGATAACTACTAGTGGTGCAAAAATACTTAATTTTGCTATATGTATCTGATGATTACTTGATAGTTATTAATAGTCATATTTGAAAGTTATCTACAAATGCAATTTCTCATGAACATTTGTTTTTCCCCAATGGAACTGAAAATTACTACAATATGTATCTCCAAAGAATAATTAAAATTTTAACTCTAACTTGTTTTAGAAGTAGTCACTTTTACTCTACGAATGTGCAATTCATACATGCTCAGTTTCCCTTTTGTTACATTAAGGGATGAGTAATTGCATCTTAGAATAGAGCTGAGAAATCACATCTTTTGTGAAGATGATGACAAGATTGCAAATATTTGTTCCAATAGTTCAGTTATTAAATAATTTGGTATCACCCAAGAGTAAGCTTCCACTTCTAAGAATTATATTGTCTTAGTAATACAAACTTTTAGTTCTGATATACCTGAATTCTTAATCATTGTGTACCTTGAACAACAAACATGGGATTTCTTTCTGCATAGACATGCAAACTCTCATTTTTGTGATCTGCTTATCAATGAAACCAACTGACAATTTTCTGTTCCAGTTTGTAACTATTGTATTTATCAGTAAGAAGATGTAACTGGTGAATCAACACATAAATGTCCGTCAAGAGCCTCCATTATACCTATAATTGTAATACAAGTTTTTCACATTAGTAGCATTTATTGCTACATTGGTTTTCTTTCACCAAGGTTAAGGGCAAGTACAGGGATGTCTTGCTGAAAAGCCAGGCCAAACTATCTAATGATCAAAATGTAAAATTCATTTTGTGAAAGTACATTATACTCATCTGTGTTCAATACTCATTCATAAATAAAATAGCCTTAGTTTGAGTTACTTTAATGGAGTGCATCATAACTTAATTTCTTCATGGCAATTGCTGTATTTGCTACATATCCAGCTACTGAACCCTTCCACTGGATTCTGGACTGAAAGAAGTCCTTCAAAAGAAAAAAGTAAATAACAGTGACAGGGAGGGCTATAAAATAATTTATTTTATCTTGAACTTTAAAGTTCAAGATAGTTCTCTGAAATTATCCAAAGAGAAAAAACACTGCAGGCCTATTTATGGCCACCTGATCTGTGAGATGATCATTTTTCAGCACCTAAGCATGCCCAGTAAGTTACAAAGACATTCAAAGTGGACACAAATACTATATTTCATTAAAAATCATTTTTTTCTGTCACTAAGAATTATGACTGGTGTTCAAAAAGTTTTTAAACCTGTTGTCCGTGCTTTGACCTTATTCAAGGAATAATGGATTTAAACTAAAGCAGAATAGATTTAGACTAGACATTAGAAAGAAGTTTTTTACAACGAGGGTGGTGAAGCACTGGAACAGGTTGCCCAGAGAGGTGGTAGCGGCCCCATCCCTGGCAACATTCAAGGTCAGGTTGGATGGGGCTCTGAGCAACCAGATCTGGTTAAAGCTGTCCCTGCTGACTGCAGGGGGGTTGGGCTAGATGACCTCTAAAGGTCCCTTCCAACCCAAAGCATTCTATCATTCTATGACCTAAGAAACTAACAGGGGACACCCTGTTAACACGCATTCCTCGTTGAACCTTATTGTCTCCCTTCAAAAGCGCAGCCACAGGAGCCCCAGCAGCACAGGGGAGCATCGCCCACCAGAGACCGCTCCTGCCAACCACCCAAATCTTTTGCTCAGGTATGGGTGTGAAACCAGCACCCTGCGGAGCGCTGCACATACGGCGCAGCGCAGCTAAGGATTCCCAATTTAGCAAGATTAAATAGCCCAAACACATGAACTAATGAGGGTGATGTTAATGGCACATAGCCAGGGCCCTGAGTGCACTATTAGGCTTTGATGGCCTTGAACAGCCCCACCTGGGAATCTCCTACCAGCTGCCTCTGTCCATGGGCCCAAGGGGCTCCAGTTCGGCTCAGGCCTGGGCACCTTGCCTGAGCTATGTCATGGTTGTACCCGTTTCTGGCCCCATTTCCTTGCTGAACCTTGAACCTGTGTTAGAAGTATCCACAGCTGTCTCCCCTCTGTTCGTGACTGGACTTTCTGGATCAACCTCCCAGACCTGACTTGTTATATCACCTTCTCTGTTACCATCTGGATGGTTGACAGTGACTCTTCCCATCAGCACCCCTTCCCTGCTCAGTCCCCGTGGGACCATGCCCTGGTCCGTGAGGGCACTGCCTGTGCTGGGAACAGCATCAACTCCTGGCTTATCTCCTGTATGGAAGCAGCCCCTCCCTTTTCATTCCCAATGCTTATTTGATCTTCCTTTTCCTCTCCATACTTCTACAACTGCTTGCCCTGGCCCCTCCGCTTCTTTTTTGTTAAGAAAAAAAAAAAGCTCTCTGGCAGGCCAGTGGGCTCACATCTACAAAACCAGAGAATGATGAAGACCAAAAAACTTAAGAAAAGGCCAGTAATGAAAAATAGTGCAAAAGCAATACTTCCTACAGTCATAGAGCAGTTAAGTGAACCTTTTTTTCTATAAGGAATATGAGAGGTGGGGATACATGCCCTGAAAATATGCAGGAAAAAAGGGAGGCTTAAAAGCACATGTACAGTTTCTTGCTATTGTGATACAGAGGTAAGACACAGGAGCATTAATCGTACATCAAACCTCTTTATACTGTGATTTTAGGCCACAAAAAATTTACACTTACAGTCAGGATCATTAATTGCCCTCAGAAGATGCTAGCACACTTTGAACAAAACAAATTTCCCAAGGAAAACCCAAACCACTCCATGTCAAATCCTTCTCATTTATAAATAAATGGCTTACAGATAACAGAGTCCTTTCCTCTCCTCAGTTCACTGGTATTCTCCACCACCCACAGCCCACTCCTTCTAGCCTCCTAATCAGGCAAAGCTGCTTCTGCCTATTCCTGCTCTCATACACAACTCTTCAACTTGCATACACCCCAGGTTGCAGGAATACACATTCACAAGAACTCGCAAATGCATACACTCAGGTTGCAGGAATACACACTCATGTGCTTCAACATATGTACTATGTTGCCCAAGAGAAGGAAGGTGGTATTGAATATGGTTTCCTCACAGTCTCTCTCCACACCAGGCTTTTGGCTATGAAAGATCCCTCAATGCTGTGAGTGGTATGAAGACAGTGGTGCTGTTAAGAACAACTCTGATCTAGCTGAAGAAACATCTGCTTTCTCCTAGCAAAGAGTGCATAGGTAACAGCAAGAGGTAGTGGTAATTGTTGGAGGCCAGATTCTACTACAGAATTCATAGCAGTTTCCAGTGCCGTTAATCTCAGAAGATCAAAAAGTGGCCATCAGTAAATTAACTGCCAAACTGGTGTAAGCATCAGATGAAACATCACAAGAGCAGATATGTTTTGTTACTTTCTTACAGCCACAGATAAAATCATATTCTAAACTAATACAATAGAATTAATTAACGATGGAAGTAATTTTACCCAGTGAAAAGCAGAATCTTCTCTTACAATTACAACATAAATCTAATTAAGTTTAAACAGAACTTTCAAAATTAATTCTTATGGAACTAGACACTAAAAATAATGTTGGCTGCTGTGAAGAATGGGGATATATGCGTTCCCGCTTTGTACTAACAAAATGAGCCTAGATTTTATCAGAAGTTTGCATGTTAAGTTGTGCAAATATTAAAAAACTAAATATATTCTCAGAAGCTACATTTGATCATTCTGATAAAAATCACAGGATAATTAAGGTTGGAAGGGGACCTCAGGAAGTGTCTAGTCCAACCTCCTGCTCAAAGCTGGACCAGCTATGAGATCAGACCAGGGTGCTTGGGGATTGACCTGCTCGCATGGTGAAAACCTCCAACGATGGAGACTGCACCTCTCTGGGCATCTAGTCCCACTGCTTGACTGTCTTTGCAAAAAGTCAGAACCTCTCTTATTGCAATTTGTGACCATTATTTCTTGTCCTTCTGCCATGGAGCTCTATGAAGATGCTGGCTGTTTTCTCCATGACCTCCTTTTAGGTGCTTGGGTGCTGCTGTTAGGTCCCCCTGAAGCTGTCTCTTCTCCAGTCTGAAGAAGCTCAGCTCCCTCAGCCTCTCCTCAGTGGGCACAAGACCCAGCCCCCCACTGACTTAAGGGCCTCCACTGAACTCGCTTCTGTTTATCAGCACTTTGTATGAGAAGACCCAAAACTGGATGCAGCACCCTAGATGTAGTCTAATGAGAGTAATAATCACTGTCCTCAACCTACTGGCTGTAATCCTTCCTGTTAATACAGCCTGGGATGTTCCTAGCCCAACCTTGCTCAAGACAGCAACACACCAGGCAGCACATTCAGCTTGCTGTCTACCAGGACCCCCAAATGCTTTCCAGCAGAGCCGCTCCCCAGCATGAATTCCTTCCCAAGTGCAGGATTTGGCATTTGTCCTTATTGCATTTCACAAGATTCCTGCTGGCCCATTCCTCCAATCTGTCTAGGTGTCTCTGTCTAGTGGCTCACTGAGTTTTGGCATCACCTGCAAACCTGCTGACAGCACACTTCTTTGCACTTTGCAGGTTACTGATAAAGCTGTGAAACAGGACAGATCTCAGGCTAGATTCTTGTGGTACTCCGCTTGTTATCAACCTCCAGGTAGAGTCCGAACCACTATTCACTAAGCCTAGTCATCCAAACAGGGCTTTTTTTATCCACCTCACTGGCCACCAATCCAAACTGTCATTTCCTTGATATAATAGTTCAAGTGCCCGCATACTTTCAGATGCCTTTACCCATAGACAGAAAAGAACACAAGTACAGAGCTGCAGGCCAAATCCTATACCTGGCTGCATTGCTAGATCTTTTAAGTGCAGCTTAGAAAGAACAGCAGAGATGTATTGCTGCCTGAACCAAAGAGCTGCAGGATCAAGGGTCTATCCAAATAATTTGACAGAATACTTCAGTACAAAGTGTGGCCTTCTAAAGTTTCTAAGACCCATTCCTAATCCGCATTTCTGTGGTCTACAAAAGGGATAGGTCCAAGATGCACTTTTTATTAAAGAGAACTTTTAATTTTCAAAGGAAACCACAATCACTGTTTTGGGGTTTTATTTATTACAGCTGCCTTATTGACATGTCTTACAATGATCTTTAGATATTATCTAGATTACAGGTTTATAACACTGTAGCAGGACCAAATGTTTGATTATATTCAAAGATGGACATGGAGGGTAATTTTCATTCCCGAAAGTAGCAAGACAAAGTAATTTGCTGCTAAGTATATTAAATATGTGACTGAAAACCCCAAATAGTAAAAGGAGTCCTGATCAAAACAGACTAGAATCAAGAGCACGTATTCATGAGACAAGATATTTATATATTTGGAAATGTTACAAAGGCTGCTAGCTAATTATGTTTATTACAAAATCTTAAAGTGAATTACAAAAGCAAATTTCTTTTCAATGCATGTAAAGATGACTAATTGCCACTCCCCCAAATCATCAATAGTTGATAAAAATTAATTAAATCAATGTTAGAAAATGAAAGCAACTATAGGAAAGTATATATTTTCACTTGTTAAAGGCACATTACCCAAATGTAATTTTGTTGTTCTAACTTGTTTTGAACAGTGTTTGCCATCCAGTGGTGAAAAAAGGAGGAATGGAAGCTCTCCTATTCAGTACGTTCAAAGGTTCTGTTGGTACCTCAGACTCTTGCTTGTTGCCTCTCTACTTTAATAAAAATAAAATTTAAAAGAGAGTCTGTTTCTTCCACAGTTACTTTCTCAGTCTTAGTCCCTTCTCTGCGCTCAAAAATACTAAAGCACTCTATGCCTACCAATTTTTAACACAAGAATTTGCTCTTCTCCAGTAGCATTTCTTCTGTTTGCTCTTGCTTTCAGTTTATTGACTCTTCTTAGAATCCCCAGAACAGTATGTTCAGGACCTATGATCTTAGGCTGGTAGCTTCCTGTTCTACCTTTTTTTTTTTTTCCTACAAGTGTCCACGTTATTTTTATATAGCCTTCTTAACAATTGCAGGATGTGGGAGTGCATATGCATATTTCTAACCAGTGATGCAGAAGCATTGTTTTTGTTATTGCTAATCAAAAAAAGCAAGAGCGCAGTGCATGATAATTTACTTTGCGTTAGGTTCCTCCAAAAATGTGTGCCTTCAGAGAAGAAACCAAGTTTACTTTTAGACTCTACAAGGGCTTCTGCCAAGATTGTCTGCTGGGAAAAAAACCAAACCCACTCCAAACATCTTAGTTGTGGTGGTGTTCTCTTAATTCTTAGTGCATTCCTAATGCCACATGAATAAGAAAAATGGACACAGATTCTATATAACTGATGAACTGCATAAATAAGTAAAGTCCTTTATTGATGTATGTAGATTCATTGATTTTTTTTACTGTGTTATCCATGGGAAGATTGTGGTTCACTCTTCCTCATCCTTATCTTTTCTGATAAATACATAACAAAACAGAGGCAAGCATGGGGTACAGACTCAAATTTAAAAGTATGATTTGCTTTTGTAAGTAGCTCAGCTGGCCATACTTTTAGAAGATATAAATAACACCACAAAAGGATCAAATCTATAGATCCCAAAAGGCCATTTACATGTGAGCATTACTCATACAATGGGACACTCACACTCCATTTAAGTGGCTTTTTTCCCTTAAGTCTGAAAGATATATGATGCAAGAGAGCAATTAAAACTAAAAAAAGAAACAAAACCAAAAACATATATTTAAACATTACAACATCTTAATGCAATTGATCCAAATTTTGAGCTAAGAATAAAATTGCAGAAGTTAAGACAACACACTTATATAAAAATTCTTTTCATCTTGCAATGGCTGAAGAGTTTTTAAATAACAGTATCAAATAACTGCATTCCTCACTTGTTTGTCTTCTTATATTGCCACTAAAAATAGACATTTTCTTACTCAAAGATCATCCAAAGGACATAAGAATAGTAATATTTCAATCACTGTTTCAGAACATACTCCAGTACACTATCGTTCAGATCCACAGAACATTACCTATAGCATGTTTGTTATTTGTAAAATCCTGTTCCTAGCTCTACTACAAAAAAAGTGAGCTTCCCCTTAATGCCAAGAAACTTTTATCATTTACAAGCTTAGAAAAAGAGAGTAGCTGATGCTGCATCTTTATCATTTATTTCAAGTGCTGAATTAACTACACAGTAAATAAATGGTAAGAAATACATCATTCAGGAATAGTTGGTCCCAACTGACTCAAACTCCACAGTACAGTGAAAAACAAATTCAAGTACAATCTTAGCTTTTCAACATGCAAAGAGCCTCCAATTTCTTTATCAATTTATTTTAGCTAAAGCTAAGGTTCCACTTAAGTGTTTTGTTGGATCAGGAACAGATTATTTAGAAGTCTTCAGAATCAGACTCCAAGCTTCTCGGTATTTACAAGTCCATGCGTATGTCTGAAGTTGTGTGTTCTTTATTCAGATGTAAAACTGGAAGGAGTTAATGATCAAACATTGTAAAATATGGGTTTTTTTATTATTAGATCTTGTGCATAAAATGAACAAGAAAAAGAACCTACGGGGGGGGTGGGGACGACCAACCAAAAAAACCCCAAACCAGCCAAAAAGCACTTCATGTATTGAGTTTGGAATGGAGGGGGTTGGTTTGTGTTGTTTTGTCAGAAGTCTCAATGAGCTGAAAACTGGTTAAAGCATCAAGTGACAAACTACTGACAAATTTCTCCATCCAGATAATGCTGCAGTAAATAAGCTGTGGAAAAATCATTGACTTATATGGTTGGATCTTATAATGTGGCACAACAAACCATTGCTGACTCCTGTAAGATCCAGATTCCTTGGAAAAAAGGCCAGATTAAAAAAAAAACACAAACAACCAAACCCACAAACATCTCTGTAGCTGCCAGAGTTTTTACTTTCTTGGCTACCACAGTTCACTCTAAGGACAGATTTATAATGATCAAGGTGAAGGATCATTATTTTACAAATGAGTTAAATGCATAACGCTTCACTCTTCTCAGATTTCCTTCATGTCTAGAGATAAAACAACACTAAAGAGACAGCTAATCATGCTTCCATTTTCTACTTTATACATGAGAAAATGGAGACAAAAACGAAGAGATCTTCTCATCTTCAGGTACGCAGACAATGGTCCCAGTGGACTTGCCTACAGACTGAAATCTGTTACTAGCTAGTCTTATATAAAATTAAACTTAAGGTTTGCAAACTATCAGGCTACTAATTTTTTTGCAAACAAGTGTCCTGAACTTCAGATATTTTTTTAAAAGGAAAGTCAAAATTAATTAAATCATCATACTGAGCATGAAGCTTATTAATATTAAAAATTAGATTGAATCCCACTCTTCAAGCATCTTTGCTTTATTATATCATTGTTCAGAGAGACCAAGTTTACAGAGCCATAACAGCAGCCTAGGTGGCATGACACTACAGCATGTGGGCTGCTGGAGCAGCAGTGAAGGTACTGAATACAATCTAGCTACAGATTTTTTTATCCCACAAATATGATCATCACACTGTTTAAAGTCCCTCCCATGGCTTCAAGGAAGTAGCATGTGGCACCGTTAGAATGATGGCTGCCAAGTCTTCCATTGGTGCAACTCTTTCTTTTCATCATTTTTAGATTAACTTTTTTTTTTCTCCAAATTAACAATATGACATACACAAAAAATAATTGAGTTGTTTGAGCCAGGAGGCTTTGCTTTCGTTCCATTAATTATCACATTTGTACATAGGCAGACAACCAACAAAGATCAACTTTATGTAAAATAAAATCATTCAGTACTACTGTATATAATCTTTACTTTTGAAAAACAGAAGAAAAAGAAGGGCATGCCTGAAGTAGGGAAGTTATAAAATTAAATGGAAAATTTCAAAGTATTCAGCAAAGCATTTCTTCTAAGAGAAAAGTGATGTTCAAAAGAAAATGAAGAGATCATCAGAATAGGAGTCCTGGCTTCTCCATCAGGGAGGATTGCTCAGGAAATTAAATACCACTTTTACATTGTTAAATCCCCCAGCATCAAAAGATTCAAAGGTAGTTACAAAAAGATTGACTTTAACTTTCAGAGAAATACAGCACTAAAAGTAAGCATTGTTCATTATCACCTCACATTCAACAATCCCATTAATGAATTGATGAAACTCCTCCTTAAAATGTTGGGATTTTTTTTTCCCCCCTCTTCCTGCTCCCATTGGAAAACTGTCTTAGAGCTTCATCAATTTCCAGCATAAGCTGACTCACAGAGAGTTTAACTTATCACTTGTGCCAACTGAATCATTTACCTTAGATACAATTTTTTCTGCCTCTTGATCATATCTCACTCCTGCTTTCTGCTTTGCTGTGCGAAATGAGTCAGCTTCTTTCAGCTTCCTCCTGTAAGAGAGGTTCTCCATCTCCCTGGCTGGCTGAGTACATTCATTACACCTCTGCCACTTTGAATTCATCTCTCAGCCTCCAGCCTGGTGAGCAGAGTGTCATAAACCAAAAAGAGCTGTCACAGGCTCTGATCTTGTACAAAACAGACCAAACTGCACAACAGTCACAGCCCTGGATCTAGCAGGGCAGGAGTTATGCCCATCAGTCTTATAAATCCAGCAGGAATACCAATCCTTCAAAGCCTTCCTCGTCCCTCACCTCAGCTACTCACTCTAATTCGCACCACTGCAACAGCTCAGCCTCTGAGGGGAGCAGCAAGGGGCTTGCATGGCCCTGGAGTGGAAGAGAAGCTCCAGTAACGTGTACAAGCCCATGTACCGGGGCACATGCTGGGTGCCGAGGCCTCCTTGTCTCGGGACGGCAGGGAGAGGAGCAGCTGTGCTCCACATGCCAGCATTTGCTGTTGTGTGGCCATCCACACCGCAGCTATGCTGGCCGTGCCACAATGCACTTAGTCAAGTTCACCTCAAATCGAGTACTAAGCGTGGAACCGAACAAAAATAATAAATACATGTAGTTAGAGTGCCTAATGGTGCTTTTCAACTTTTGCAAAATATCATAGAATCATAGAATAGAATCATAGAATTGTTTAGGTTGGAAAAGACCTTTAAGATCATCCAGTCCAACCATTAACCTACACTACCAAGTCTACTCTAAACCAATCAAGGGTAGACGTTCTAATAGAGCTTGTGGTGCTACATTTTTGAGACTAGGGTGGACCCTCTCTCTCCATTGCTGCAGCTTAAGATATTCAGCTAAGAGGAAGAGACCTGCATTGAAACCCCTCCTGTACTCAAGGCAAGGCAAGAATCTGTTTTAGAGCACTCGACACACCGACAGATACAAATTTTTAGATTGTTTTGTTGGTGTTCATCTTTATTCCCCTTTTTTATTTGGCCAAAGAAAGCATGAGCATAAATTCATAGGCACTAAATTGCTAAAATATCATATGTCATTCTGCATTTGGTGTATAACTCTGACTTCTGTCCTGGGCTGTGAACAATGGTAGTTTCAAGAATAAACACATTTTGGAGACTGTTAAAGAAAAGTAAAATGATTTTGAGATGCCTGAATGTCAGACATATACATAGAGACTGGCAAATACAGGAGAAAGCTGCATAGAACTAAAATGTTTGCCTTTTCAATCCAATATTTAAGTGGTTTTGAGCATGACTGTAATAGGCAGGATACTACAGATGATAGTGAGCAGATGTGTTTCCTATTCATGGTGAGAACAGATGGAGCCTCAGTAATTCTCAGCAGATCTTATTGAACTATGTTTTGGAATAACATCAAAACTGTAATACACAATATTTCATTGACGGAACAAGCCTCAGTTACTGGCAAAAACAAAACCCAAAAGAAGCCAGTTTTAAAAGAACTTCTTATTTTTCTGTAGAAATTTATCCCATTGAAGTCTAAAATTTTATTGAAAGAACTTTTTTTTTTATGAACACAGATATTTGAATTGGAGGTTTTGTTCTTTGGATGTTTTATGTTACAGCAGTAAAACAGCAGGGCAAGCAACTAACCACATTTAGAGCATATCATTATTTTTCAGCTGCTGGTTAGCCAATGCAGAGGATAATCTTTGGTATTTGTAGGTTTAGGCATTTCTGTCATTTACTAGTGACATCAGCAAAGAATTTTTTACAAGCAGCTTAGATATAAGGTACAACACAGAATTATCCTATTCAAAGAGCAGTTCAGGGAATGAAATGCAATCCAGTCTTTCTGAGCTTTTCTGACTCCCTTGTTGTTCTTAGCACAAGGAAGTTTGCTAAGAGGCGTGACTGGACACATCTGTCTTTTTCTGGGGGGGTGGGGGGAGGATAGAAACCACCTATTCCCAGCAGTTTCATCTCCTGCATAAAACAGCAATTTAATGAGCTATGGAAAGGAGAAACCACTTCTGCTCTCAAGTCCTCTATACAGGTGCACCAGGCTGCCAATTTACCATCTGTCCCAATGCAAGTTCTACTTTTTCCAGGCAAGAGAAACATACAGCCTATGTGTGGCATTTAGACAGAGCCTAGCTAAATAAATTAGCATTCTGCCAAAGCATAATAGCAAACCTTCAAGCAGACCTTATTGACTGCGTCCGATTACATGTTCCTAAGAGCCTTGTTACAGTCAATAAAAGGCATGTGAAGAATGATGACAGTGTTAGCAGAAGAATACATTTCCACAAAGAGAAATTCATAAATTATGTTCACTAAAATTTCAACATAGCATTTATGGTAATCTTTAAAGATAATCTAGGATATCACTTTCTTACATAGTCAGAAGTCTGAATGCACTTATCCTAGATGAAGCATTTAAACAAACCCTGCTCCTTTTCCATTTCTCTATTTTTTGAACCTACATAGGATATACAGCACATATTTTAAAAAGTGTAATTAGAAGAACTCTTGCGATTTCTGGCTGTTGTTCTGCAACTGTTGCTATCGCAGCAGATTAAACAACAGATATGGCTTGTCTATGGAAAACAGCTTATTGAAGTAACAAGGTCCTTAGAAAAAGCAGAATCTTGAAAGGAGATATTGCTACATAAACATAAAGAAATATTAACTAATAGAATATAGTACATATTTCAAGATTCTGCACTCAGAGGAGTTAATGATTAGGTTTTTCATCTACAGTATAAACTTGGACATCACTTGACACAAATACAGCAGTATAGTCCAGGACTATATTCCTTAGAGATGAAAATTTTGGAAATCCAAAGCCAGTGTGACTGTAATAGCTGCCTATCCCTTTTTACTCTTTACTGAAAGTATTGCAGAGGCATATACTGACAGAACGTCATCTATTTGCCCAAGGTTTTTCTCCCAGTCCTTTACTTTATTCCTACTCCCTACACCAAGACTAAAAGATCTATAGCTTGCAACATGTCTTACCCTATCAGGGTATGTTAGACGACTTAGAACCCTTTGTCTACAGCTAAGCAGGCTTTGCTACCTCTAATGTTGTATCCCCTTCAAGAGAACCTCTCCCTTTTGTTCATCAGCAATCATAACTGCATAGATACTATGAATGTTCATCCAATGCACTTCCCAAGTCTTCCTCCACTTCTCTATTTTGCTCACATCCTGTTCCTGGGTTTTGAGAAAACTGGTTTAGTAGTAACAAGTAAGTTTAACAGCAAGAAACTGTTATAAGCATAGGAATTGTTGGTTGTAACCCAGTTAATACTTCTCATTTTATCACATAATTGTTTAAATGGATTTTGTAATTTTCAGAGTTCCATGACTGTTTGAATGCATAAAAACATTTTTAGTACTAGCCTTGGGTTGCACTAAATAACATTTAACACATAAACCATGATAATTCCTTGAAAAGCTTGACTACTAACAGACATTTCCTTTTGAGTATTAAAGCAACTTCAAAAATGGGAATAAGCTTATAGAAAAAGGTGTTAGCTAACTATTTAAGTAAATATTAGACTCTGAAGTTTAGATGCAAATTTTGTTTCAAAATGTTTGCTGGTTGCTTCATGGTATGTTGTAGCTTGATTTATATTAAGAGGATGTGAACAAACACCACCACCAAATCAGGGATACATGTGGTATTCAGAATTATGGCCATTTCAAGAAAGATTCTTTATGTACTGTGAGATGAGCTTTTTAGTACTGCAGTAGCAGTTAAAATGTAAGCTAAGAACTTAGCATTTAAAGTAAACAATATTTGCAGGAATTTACACAGACTTTCAGACTACTGGACTAATCTAAGTAGCAACTAATAGCTACAGTTAGCAATAGTTGCTGTAACAACTGTTCAAGAAGCATGACAAATATAATTTTATAGGAATTTATTCAGAATGTAAAAAGTATATTTTGGCTTGCCACTGCCTTCATCATTATAAGGCAACACAGCTTAACAATTACTACTCTCCAATGGCTTTTCAACAATCTTTGTCAAGCTAACTGATCTATGTCTAGTTATTAATTAACAAATAACCATCCAGTTTGGGAAGGAAAAAAAAAAGAAAAAAGAAAAAAAGACACTCATCAAATCAGAGTTAATGGGCTTGGAGACTTAATTGCTACCTCATTCCAAACCCAGTCCAGGGTCTATTAAACTGATGAGTATCTCCTTGTCCTCAACAGATTTTGAATCAGAATATCTACCATTGCTCCTTTATTTCATAGTTGGCCTGCAAAAAGAAGCTTAGGTTTCTGTGCTTTAACTTTTTTAGAAAATGAACAGTTTTCAGTTCAATCTTATTAATGAGGATTCCTTAGAAACAGGTGATCTGGAATATCTAAACACCCAGGACCTTTCCTTCCATTTTAGTGGCACATTCACTAGACTAGAACCATGTCTTTGTTGATCTTTCTTCTTCTCCTCTTGCGAGTCTGGCAATTGGGGCTACACAGACCTACCACTTTACTGGCAGCCCTTGAGTTTAAAATTTTCCTCCGAGCTAGATCATACAATTTTTAATTCTCTCAAATCAGGGATGGAATTGTACAACTGCCAACATCTGCACGGTGCAGGAGACTTGCATGCCACACACAGTACAGCTGGGCAGTATATTATTTGTATGGATGTATCTATAGCCTGAAATAAGATGATGCCAGGTCAATTTGAACGATCTCCCGTTCTCCAACTGACACTCCAAAGCATCTAATGGGTAGCATTATGGGTACAAAAATGAGGTCCATGAACACTCTGCATGTTAGTTTAAAAAAAAAATTAAAAAGTGTGTGTGTGCTTATCCATATGTATCTGGTCTCCTCATCTAAGAAGGCATGTAGAACCCACACATAAGATAGGTTTAGAAGTTGAGTTTTGCATAGACTAACCTGTATGTGCCCAGGCCTTTTGATGGATCTGGCATAGAGTTACTACTGATCTTGTTATTTTTTTCCCCTACAGTTTCAGTTATGTTAGACAACTATCTAAATACCACATAATGTAGCTGCAATTTCACAAAAAGAAATACCTAAAAGGAAAGTTACTATTAGCAAGTTCATCAAAATCTTTTATAAGAGAGTATGAAATTAGAGAAGATTAAATATTTCTTACTTCAAATGACTAAGCTGCAATAAGAAATTAACCTTGTTTCTGCCAACATTCACTGTGCTTCTTTCACATATTGTTTTGTTTTTTTTTAAACTGCGACTGTTGGTATATCAACAGTGCAATGTGGTATTTTTAGAGCTATTCCTAAGCATATCCAGAAACCTCATGGTTAGCATCCAAAAGCACACAGTAATTACAGCAATTTCACTTAGAAAGAGATAGACTTCCCATCTCCCCCAAATTCTACCATATAGTACAGATTTGCACCCTACTGTGATTTGAAACTTCATTTCTATAAGTTATTTGGAGTGCCACAAATTTTTTCTTCTCCAGATATAGACAGTATTAAGGAGTTGGTTTTCTGAAGTGCTAAGCATTCTTGTCTGAACAATCAGACTTCTTTAAAAGGGATCCAAGTTTAGAACAAGAAAAGACAAAGCACTTTTGTTGTTGTTGCTAGGCCTTCATTCGCTTGTGTGCAGAATACCTAGTATTCTTCATTAGTATCAGTTACAAGTCATGTGAGCCCATGAATATTCAGAGGACTTAAAGAACAACAACAAAAATCACTCCAGTTATCCAGAGAGCTCAGTATGAAATTAAAGACTAAATTTCTTAAAACAACTTAAAATATACAATTACAAAAATGAAATTGCAATTTCCTCACTTTCAGTGCCATTTAGAGAACATTGCCTTTGTGCAATAAGCATGCACTTGCTACTTTTTTTTTTTTTAACTTAAAAAGAGAGCTTTAGCCAAAAGATAAAACCCCAAAGAAAATATTTTAATTTAAAACCATGTTTGGTGGGGTGTCATCCTGATCTTAAAAAAAAAAAAAAAATCCTCAAATGGTTAACTTAACATTTGGGAAGTAATACCTACAGAAACTGGCTGAGTTCAGGCTTTCAGCTTAGAAGAGCTGAATGAAGGCCATTGCAGAAGTTGTTTGCTTCCCCCCCGTGCTCTGCTTACAACTGGATACTTTTTGTTGTTGTTGTTTTTGTTTCTAATCCTAGAAAAGAAAGAGAATTCTGGATGGAAACTTAGTTCCCCCTCTCCCTAGTCTTTAACTCCTTATTTTGCAACCAGAAGATTTGTATTATTACATGGTTCTTTTGTTACATCCCTCAAATGAAAAATGTGATGTTTGAGCCCCCCCGCATCCCATTTCCTATCACAATCCTTTCTCTTTCCAGTTGACTGTACCATTCTCTGCAGTAGCCAGCATCTTCTATTGATAGCTATAAATTGTAACAAGAAATATTTAGTTCTAAACAAAGTCATATCAAATGGCTTTTGCATAGACTTCTTAAGGCACGCAGCCAAATAGGCAAATAAGAATAAGTCAAATAACTCAGTGTTCCCCAAACTGAAATAGAATCAACTTTTTAATAAACTGAAGCTATTACACCCCTCCCTGAATCTTAATGCAACAATATAAAAATTAGTTTTAGTCATTTGCAATTGTGGCAAGTGACTCATATTATCTCTTTACTACTACAGAATGAAAGAGATCCATTTAGTATTCATTGTTACAATCAGAATTCATTAACCTAAACTAGGAAGGTGTGAAATTAATGTTGCAACAGCCCCAAATTTAAGTATGTGTACTGAGGGTTATTTTTTTATTTTTATTTTTTAAAAGCAGCAGAGCATTGGTTAATTGCTTCAAGAGAGTTGAAGAATATATTTTCTCCAGATTACTCAACAATCTTTTAATTTATTGCTTTTAAACAAGGGTATCATTTAATCCAGTTATTCAACTTTTGCCAGCAATTTCCACAGTTTAGTGTAACATTTGCAATTTAATTAAATGCTAATAAAATACATCACTCATATCACCTGCAGACCAGGATGTGGGTGGCTCAATTACTTCAGTGTTTACAGCTCACTGAGTTGTGAAGGGCAAATGGAAACTTTTTCACGTTACTAAACAGCAGTTATTTAAGAACTAGCACCAGAGGAAGATATGAATGTTTTGTCTCAGATTCCAAAAATGGAATAATAAACAGAGAGGCAGAATGGATATATCAGTGTTCCCTTATGATAAAGGAGAAGGAAAAAAGAGCACTCAACTCTGATTAATAATTAGGACATGTCTTTTAAAAATGAGAGAGGTAGCACTTCAAGAAAAACAAAACCTGATTTTTGTTGCGCTATTAATCAGTCCATGTCTGTACGGATCTTAGTCTCATATTTGTTCTGATTTATATATATATTTGTAAGGGAACCTTCAGGTGGTTTGCTAAAATTATTAATTGCTTATTTTTTCCCCATGTTGATTACTGCCTTTTTTTTTTTTTATAGTCATTAAAATATACAATAGCTCATCAAGACCTAGTGAAGTTCATAGGTTCCTTGGCATTTTCCTCCAAGTTCTGAGCAGGTATGAGAGAAATCTGTTCTATCCCAAAACATCTTTAACATCCACTAAGCTGAGCAAAAAAGCAGGAAGGCTTCAGTGCAAGGTTCACTCTTTCCTAAATCATCTTCCTTGTCTTGGACTGATACTAATATAGATACAGATACCAATATCTTCATTCAATTGTATTCATTTGGGAAAATATTTCATTCAGTCTGCGTTCATCACGCATATCCTGGGCATCACTTTTCTTTATTCTCTCTCTCTTTCAAAAGAGAACTTCTTTGCTTAAACAGCTACCACTTCAGAAAACTGAGTTATCTCTGCTTCCCTGGTACATAGGACTCCTGTAACGACAGACAAGCTTAGTCCTTTGTGCAATGTCTAGAGAAGAGGAGGGCTCTGGGTTATTCAGAGGAGTCAGTCAGTTGCAGGCAAATAGGCACAGGAACTACAGGACAGTTTGACAGCAGTGATAGAAAATACCAGAGCATACTGTTAATTGTCAACAGGGGCAGGGGAGGGGTTTCAGAGGAAGTGCAGAATAAAGAAACTGTAAACCAGAAAGACAACAATACCATTGTAGGTATCTATGGATGTTCTTCCAAAGTGTTAAGACAACATGGGGGGAAAATACTGGCATGCTCACATGGAAAAAAAATGATCTCTCTTCAAAAGGAAGAAAAAAACATTTCTTTTCATATAAGCATAAGTAAGGCATTATTTGTGTGTTTGTTTTGCATCAAGCTTGTGATCCAAGATTTAACCAAAATCAAAGTCAAAGTAGCTTTGCCTCCGGTTCTTTGTACCAATGACCAGTATACTTTGGTTCGTGGTTGAAGAGCAGTTGTTGGCAAGACTTCAGAACAGAGATTTGAGCTTTTATATAGAGCTACAAGAAAAATCCTTAAACATCACCTTATTCGTATACACTTTGGGATCTACCTAAAACTTATCAGTTACCTTCTGTTGTTGACTCATTATCCAAGCATTCTGCATTCACTTGAAACAGTGATGTCTACAGCATAGTTAATACTATATCTACTGGGCTATCATCTCAGCTGCTATCTTAACACAATTTTGAAGCTCACCTTGACCAGCAATCTACTTTTCTCTCGTTGGTATTTTTGTCCCTGCTGCACTTTCTCTATCTATATATTCCCTATTTAAACAAGTTCATCAACCTCTTTTCCTATAAAGGCCCATTCTCAAGACCCATATCTACTGTAGTATCTATAACAAATTGATCAGTAGATCAGAATCGCACATACTGGATTATGCCACAAGAAAACCCTAGGAATTAAAGCTCTTATTTTTTTATTCTTAATATGATAAGAGGTTAAAACTTCACCTGATCCAGATCTATAATCTGAGTGGAATTAAATAATGCCCTAAACTAACAAGAGGTGAAATGAGAACACCAAAATTTTAGAAGAACCGAAAATGGAAATTTCTGACACACAATTAGGGAGAAAATAAAACATCCTTCTGGAAAGCAGCTCCTCTTTTGAAATTTGTGCTACAGTCTTTAGTTATAATGCACTTTTAACCAATAATGAGGAAAACCAAGAAAACATCATTGGTTAAGGCAAAAAAATCAAATATTTATGGATTTTTTTTTTTAAAAATAGTGATATAAAAATGACTGTTTAACAGTAATTAGCCAACATGCATTATGTTGCAATACCTACTGCTCCTCCAACTGATTTGGGTGCTGTAAATACTCTTCAGACTGATGGCAAAGCAACTAGTTAGATTTCCAGTATGTGATGGCACACAAAAGGCACAAGTTAAAACTTTTACCCTGAGAAAGAAAACAGTCCTGTAAGTGAACTTCAATCAGATCATTGAAAGAAGAGACTAAGCAAATGGTTACTGGGAAACTTACAGGAAAATAAGGGAAAAAATATTTTATGTATGATCACAGCTAAAAACACACATGTTGGCCAGAGAAAGAGAGTGAGCACTTTAATTGCAGACTAAGCATTCAGAAATGGGAAGTGTTATATTAAGAGAATGGAGACTAGAACAGGGCATTGTAGGGGGAGCATTAAAAGAGAAACATAGAAACAAAGGCAGAAGAAATACAGTGAAGAATAAACCAGCAAAACAGCATACAAGAAAAGACAGAATGCTTACAAAGAGTTCCAAATTTGTTCTCAAAATCTGATAACATTGATTTTGATTTTATGTTTGTACTTTTACCTAGTCTGGTTAGTCATATCCAGGTTGGGGGGGGGCGGGGGTGGTGGTGTGTGTGTGTGGAGTGTGTTCTTTTCCTTTTCTTTTCCTTCCCTTTCCCCTTGTTTTGTAATCAAACAAGTGTATGAACAAAATCTGATGTGGCTGCATATTTTTAATTTTGTGGAACAAGAAAAAAAAAAGAAGTATTTTAGTGCAGGTTTTAATCTGGTTTGTCAAAAGTGGGAAGCATGAACTAACAGAATCTGATCTATTTTTCATAAAGATTATCACTTTACATGGAGAAAAGAGGAATCGGAATATCTCATTATTAAAAGTTGAAGCATAGTGTCCATGTCATCCCCCATCCCGCCCCCTCCCATGTTTTTCAGCTTCCACATTAAATTGTATTTGGAGGCACCATACTGTCATGCTGCACAAGTTTTGTCACCACACATACACAGTCTATGACATCCCATAATACAGATATTCATCCTAGCATAGTACATGAGAATGGATGACAAAGAATTGATGACAAAGGAGAAAGCCAAACACGTTGGAGGGTGATGCTTCCCACTCAGGAGCAAGTTCCAACAAGTAAATACATCAATCTAACAACTGTAACATTAGGAACAATGGATTGTGATAAACAAGTTGATTTTATTCCTTGTGTCATTATTAATATAAACCATGATTCAGACACCTTTTGAATAAATACTTGTAAAATAAATAATTTCTAAGGGCTTATTCCGATTGCATCATTCCAAAAAGCTTAGAAGACCATGAATATTGCATGATGCATGATCATAAGATGCTCGTACATATCTACAAATACTAAAATTTGGTAGAAACTACAATATGGCAAAGTCAAGGAAGAATAGAAAATGTTATGGCTACGCTTAAAAAAAAAAACCAAAACAAACAAACAACTTAAGGCAAGGAGAAGTCTTTTACCTTGAGGAGTTCTTACTGTAGTGGAGTCAATGAGCCTGAAGATAAAGCATGCGAGACTTGCAAGGGAAATTTTATGGACTGTGCTGTGTAGAGGTAGGAAGACATAATAATCTCTGAATAAGGTCAAACCAGGATATTTCTTGTGACGTAAAAAATTATGCCCCTCTAATCTCTTGAATACTTCCAATGAGTCAATAAAACAGTCGCACAGGGACAGAAGAGAGGCAATTAAACTAAAATCACAGCCTTAGGGAATCTTTAATATTTCAGATTAATCAGATAAGGATCAACTATTTAAATAGTGGAGAATTAGTTATCAATTCCAAGATTTTCACATACAACACTACAAAATTTATGAATGGGAGTATATCTAATGCTACTATATCCTTAACATCAGTTAAGTTAAAATGTCCTATTTAGAAGTGGAAAGAGGTTAAAGTGAGGTTTTGGAGTTTTTTTTCCCCTTGTTAAAATTGCCAGGCATGAAGTTTTTGTGGTCGATTAGAATTTTCTTGAATTTCTTGTTTTAAGTTTTTGAAGTTACTGACCTATTTTGCAATCAGCAATAATAAATCAATTTTGTCTTAATGGATTTTCTGAAAATTAATGAGTAAGCAAATATCAACATTAAACAAAGCTATTATAAAAACTATTATAAACTAATAAAAGTTGAATATTAAAGGTCACAATAGGAGAATTACTTGATAAATCAATGTATTAACAAATTATTATTTTACATCCCAAATTAACACAACACATTATAAATCAGTCTTGGGGTTGACATAAGAATGAATTACATAACATTAATGCAGTATGAGAAAACTGAAGCATTGTTTTCCTTTAATCTAAAATCCTAGATGGTATTCTAGCCAGAACAGTAATCCTGACCTAAGTGGTAAAGGACCCAAATTATGGTTCTTTTGCTCAAGAGAGGTTTCCCAGAGCAAGCAGTGAAATCAATTTAGCTGGTCTTAATGCACAAAAAAGGTTATTACAGCTCAGCACTTCAGCACCTTCTCCTCAAGTTTCAGCTCTGGAGTGAGTATTCTCCTCTTGCTTCCCCTTGTATGCTGTAACACCAAGCATGTACAAGGACCTTGCCTGGGATGACAAATAAACTACTGTTGCAGTCTAATATGCCAGATTCTAGTAATCCTTCTTTAACCCTGATGGCAATTAATGACTTTCAGATGTCATTTGTTGAGGTTTCAGAGACGTATTCAAGGTACAGCATAAATTGTGTGCCTATATTTCCGTGGTTGGTTGTAACATGGATGACACTCTCTCCCATAAAAAAAAAAACAAAAACCCAAACAAACCAAAAAACCCCACCCTAAACGAACTAGGTGATACCCTTGATGGACCCCTGCCCTGACACATGTGAGTTTGTAACCCCCTGATGAGCAAGCTTAGTTTTCAATGTTGTCAGGAGTTCTGAAGTAATGTCAAGGGTTAACCAGGTAGCAGCACTATTTATTTCTTCTCAGTAGCTTTCTGAATGTTGCAATAAATGCATGCAGTAGCTACTGAGAGCTGCCTTGGTTTTGTACAGAATTAAAAAAAACCAACCAAACAAAAAACTAGGGAAATAGCCACAGGACATCATCTACATTTAAACTGGTTGCAACATAAGATGTGTTATTCTGGGTAAGGATCCCTTTTTCAGCAGGGTCTTGACTTCTACTGTCCATTGCTAGTAAAAGTGGTATTTCAGTAAGTAGACTGTGTTGTAAGATGCCTTTGCTTAGGTTCATGTTCTCAGCTTTTTGCAGTAAGGATTCCTTGGTCTCATGAACATTAGTGGCAGTAGTAGGTAATTTAAAGGTTTACAGAGGCTATTAAGGGAAAAAAAAAAGTATATGTTTAGGGAAGAAGGAGGGAGGTGGGCATGATTTCTGGTCCAAAGAGCTTACAATTTAGGTGTTATACTTGACCTACCAAAACAGTTTTGCTCATGCAGCTGTATGATGCACAGCACTGACAAAGCGTTGCTAATCCAGCCGCAGCAGGGCAGCTGCAAAGCTTCAGTTCTGCTAGAGCAGACAATCCCAGTCACAGTTCACTTCCCAAGTGAAACAGCACAAAAACAATTTTTCCAGCATAACAGATTCCATGGTAATGACTTTTGGCAGCACCGTGTAGGTCAAAGTCACCTACCTCTAACTTTGCTACACATAACCCTGTAAAATTCAGTCATGGTGAGAAATGTATGCAGATTAAAAAACTTGTAGAAAACAAAAGGAAACAGTGAAAGGATAAAAGCAGAATAATACAGTAGAGGTCACATCAGACTTGCTACCCTGTCACTCAAATGTTATGTAGTCATGACACATGACACAAAAGACAAGCCTTCCTTCCTTCCTAAAGGGTAGCTCTGAAGATGTTTTGTGGAGTATCTTCAAAGTAGGAGTTAGAATACTCAGTAAAATAAGAAATATATAGGAAATAAATTCCTAGACCCTTTTACTTCATTTTTCAAGAAAAGTTGCTGTATATATAGTTGGTTTAGCTATTGTGTGCTTGCACAGTCTGTAATGCTTATGACTTTGTAAGAAAACAAACATAAACCATTCTAGACATTTTCTCAGAACATGAAATAGATTCATTTCTTTCTGATCTAAAAAACATCTAAGCTATGGAAAACATTTGGGGACTCAACAGGCAGTATTTGAAACTGTTAGCTTTTCCTTAAAATCTCATTTGTTTGTTACAAAAATAAATAACTGTCAGAACAAAGACTTCTAAGCACAGTTTTAAAGGAATGTCTTTGGCAGTTTGTAACCCCCTGATGAGCAAGCCTAGTTTTCAATGTTGTTAACAGATTGTTCATACATCCTTCAAAGGAGTAATATATGCTTAAAACTTAGATTTCATTATGGTGATTACAATACTTGTCAGAGCCAAGAACCATTCATAGTGGAGTTTTCAACAGAAATTGACAGTGGACTTATACTCCTGGTGGTTTTAGAGGGAAGGTTTTGCTAAAAAGTACTTATCAGCACAAGTTTGAAGTGCAGTGCTTCTAGGTATTTTCCAAATGAACATTCTTCCCGCTGGAAAACAGGTTGGATTGGAAACTTAAGATTCACTGGCAGCAATATTTAGGGTTTTTAAATATAAAAACAAATGAAGAAATGACAAAACATGAAAAACCACAGTGCTAACAAGTTTCATGTGGAGCTTTGTCAAGTAAAACATCTACAATTCTAATTTAAAATGTTTCTACACACATTTCAGATATAAACCACCCACCTTTTCAGTATGCATGATGAACAGTGAAGCCCGTGAAACTGGTTATGAGGCTTTGTGTGCTAAACTGGTAAAAAGTTCAAAACAAACAGAAAGTTGTACTTCTTCACACATTAGTTAGTTATGTTGTGGAACTCCGTGCCAAGAGACAGTTGTACAGATCAAAAAGTTTCAAGACAAAGAACAACAGAAAAAAATCCCTCCAGACATATTACACACAGAGAGGCGATATCTTCTGACTTTAGAAGTCCCCAAGACACACATCGTTTGGGACTGGAATACTGGGGAAGTGCTAGTGACATGATTTTTACATTCTTTCACACCTTCCTTAAACATTGTCAGGCCCCCTGACAAGGATGGGATTCAAAGTGAGAGGAATCTTTGAACATTAACCCCTATAATACCCCCATAATCCTAAATCAAAGCTAAAACCAAGACTGATATACCTATTTAATCATCCATTTCAACTAATTATGTGTTCACAATGGGATGGTAAATGTTAAAGAAAAACTCAGAGAGAAAAATTGTGAAGTTTCCTTTACTAATCTTGTAATGTGTTGCCCCGAGAAATAAGCAGGCATAACACTGAGGGATTATATTTGATTCAAAACTTGAGAATTAGTAACAGAAATTTCACCTCTTCATCCTACTGCTGAATATAGTGCTAATGCACATCAAAAAGCCAATGCAGGTACTTTCAAAGTATAGACTCCCTTCAAATAGCTTGATAAAAGGTAGCACAAGAAGAAATATCTTGCATAATCTAGGTAAATCCTGAGCTGCTGACAGACAATTTAGAGAGGTTATATTTTTATGTTTATTTTCTATAAGTTATTTTCTTTGAAATTTTCTCTCTCTACAAATTTATTACCTGTGCTAAATCTACTGAAATGAGGTGGCATTTCATTTATCACTGTGTGGGAACTCTTGATAATGTAAGCACTCTTATAACACCACATACAATAGGAGCCGACAATGATTGTATTCATACTGTCTGTAAATAAAAAATAAGAAAGCAGTGAGAAACATGTTTCTTCTGAAATCCCTATAATAAACAGCTCTTTTGTTCATGTTGCTAGTACAGAATAATTCAAAAAGTAATTTCCGAGATCCTTGCAAGTCTAATTTCAAGAAGCAGAATATATACATTTTAGTTACCTGAGAAAACTAGCACCCACTTGTGGAAAAGACAGATAACACTTGCACTTATATAATATTTATAATCTCAGTCTAACCTTTTTAACTACTTCCTTGTGCTTCCCACCAAATTTGCATATTTTTAGATGATCTCTTTTACTAGCTCCAAATTTCTTACAGAACAAAACAGTGGGAAAACAGCAACCTTCCACTTGGTTTATAACTTCATCTTTCTAATCTGGTCGTCTCCCTTGGTATTATCTTTTGAAAAAGATATTCTGAAGGTTTAAGCAGCTTTCAAAATGCAAAAGCCTCTCTCCTTATACTCGGGAATAGATGTGCCAAGTCAAAAATAAGATGGAATGAAAATACTCTAGTGATCTATAGGATAGCATTAAGACTGCCCAGCTTAGTTGTCATGACAAATTTGACATCTAAATTCAAGAGACTAATTAGAGTCTCTACATTGCAAAAGAGCTAATTAAGTGGTTCACTGCTGCAAAAAGGGTAATGCCATTCCTCCCCCTCCTCTCACCATGTGACCCTGCCTGCTCTCTGTTATTAGCTCTGCTACTTGCCCGATTGCACAGTAAACCCACTTAACCATCAGCACAAAGGCGGCGGGTGGGGTGGAATTCACTTTCTGTGCCAAGGTAGTTTTCTGCAGGTTGCTGAACCGAACTGGTTTAGCACATGTACAGATAAGGAACAGAAGTAGCACAGAACAAGCGACGGGATTGCATGGCCAGAAACAGAGGGGAGAGGAGGGACTGGTGAATGGTGAGCTGACAGATAGCCCAGCTCCTTGCAGCACAGACAAAATAGCGATTATTGTGATGTTTAAGTCTGGCATTGATTCAGGTAGCCAGAATTCACACTACGCATTTTATATAATGCGGTGTAATATAGATAACAGATTCTCGGCTAAAATAAGAAAAAAAATTATAAAATAATCTTACATTTTTTGACTGTACATTTAAAAAGACTCCATTGAAGTCCCTAGAAGACATACGTTACAGAAGTTTGAGCAGTAGATTCAGTAGAGAGGGTGGGTTCTGCAGAGTTGCTTGAGTTCAGACAGAACGGCTTATATAAGCATGTGACACAGAGAGGAGTTTTGGCATAAACAGTGAAATGATTCAGTACAGTCACTGAGATTACCTTACCAAATAATCCCCTGAAAACAAGTGCAATAAACCACATAAATAAAAGTATGCCTTTACTTTATGATATGTTGACACATACTCTTACTTGAATTGCTTTCAAGAACATATAAGAGAATGATCATAAAAAAAATGAAAATAAAAACTAACCATTACCTTATTAACCCAATGGATTTATTGCTAGTATTTGGGACTGGCTTATTCTCAGAATATTATTTTGTTCTCAGAATCTTAGTTTTCTAACCTGTTTTTATCTTTAGGGTTTTATATATATATATATAAAAAAATCAAATGTATATATGAATATAAAGAAATCTTTAATAGTGCCTTGTTTTGGAAACAAAAATATTATTGAAATTTATTACTTCCCAGTCTCTAGTGTTTCACCTGAAGATCTTCTACAGGACAGTTTGGTACTTAATACTTTAAATGCAGACTGTCAACAAAAATCCTCCAAAAGCAGATCACACATTCAAGGAAAAAAAGATTGTGAAATAAATGGCTGAGCAGCAGTACCACAGAGGAGGATCTGATAAGTATATTGAACTGAACATTGTATAAAATGTCCTTACTCTGTTGACTGTGATGAGTTGCAGGAGAATCCTCCACTGGATTACTCTGAGAAGTTTTAGTCAGACACACACATAAAATTAGACCAAGCTGAGAGTATGACGAGAAAATTAATAAGCTTAGAAATTGTGATCTGTGAGGAAGGGCTGGGCTTAGGGAGAGAAAAAGGGGGAAGATATATGGGAACAGTATTCAAATGTTTGAAATGATATGACAAAAAGAATGAACAAGTACAAGGTTTCCATGTCCAAGGCAGTACTAGAAGTAATTGACTTATGTTCTAATAAAGGAGACTTGGGTTAGGTACTGAGAACCCACCTGCAGTGTAAGCTATTAAATTAATCTAGCATAAGAAAAAACACATAAGACAGGGAAAAACGGTGAACTGTGAGCATGGAAGGTTCTGAAAAAAACCCAGATATTATTCTTGGTACTCATCTGTGTAAAAACTGCCCATCAGCCTTGAAACTAAACTAGAGTCCTATATGACTTTCTTGATACTGACTCCAGCCAAACACTTCTGATGTTCTAAGGCCAAAGTGTGGTTATACCTGAGAGTCATTAAAAGAAATTTGGAAGAATTGAGGGTGGGAAAATCCCAATTGTTTCATACAGAAAACCATACATTACAAAAAGGAGAGAAGAATAAAAAGTATATAGTGTTCTCTACATTAAAGAAATTACATACCTAGCTGGGAAGTAAAAGTCCAGATTCTTCTGATTTAATGTGGGAACCTAGGCTTTGTCTCCAATATATGAGAGAAATATATTGCAATACATATTATTTTTCCAATATATATTATGCCTTTGCTCTCTTCAAAAGAGAATCAATAAGCCATAACCATTTTTATTTATTCTTCACCATGCTGCTCTTCACAGGGACTGCCATTCTCCTCTTTTCAACTGCAGCGGCAAAACAGACCTCAAGTTAAATTTGATGAAAAACCCCACAAAACTGTAACTTTACATATATTTGTTCATAATAATATATATGTGTGTGTATACATATATATTCATTCTGTGGTCATGTTGAGAGCAAGTAAGTTTCAGCTATGAACTCTAGCTTAAAATAGAGTAACAGTTTTAATGACAGCTGATAAGCAGCAGCCTGTTTTCTCCAGAGATATATACAGTTCTCACCCTGGGAGAGAATAAGGAGTCACAAAACAAGTCAGTTCTTCAGTCATAGCCACAGGCTTTGCACTTGGGAATGAAGAAAGTATGCGATTAAGTCATTTGGTTAAATACTGGACAAAAAAAGAAACCATGGAGGTAATAGACTCCCCAGTCTAACTGAAGTTTGCATCTTGTTATATGTTTTGCATTATTTCTATAGAACTCAATAAAAAATTTGTAGGACTCCATTTGTTTCACCCCAAGCCAGTCTGTAATTCTTCATTAAAAGCTAAAATAAAAATTAAAAAGTTTTAAGATCTCTGCAACTGTAACAAATACTTATTTCTACTCTTCTTTATTTCCACATTCTTAAAATTTAAAACACTATATTGATTCTGTAGACATTAATTTTTAATGAACGATGGATATGTGTGTATTTGACCAAAAAAAGTCAAATCTAAAGAGCAAGATTATTCTTAGCCCTCTGTGGCTGTCCAAGAAGATTAAGTGGATTTATTCAGAAGCAATGCACAGCTGTAGCTCCAATACCAGCTGAGCCAGGGGAAGACAGGGAGCCCAGAAGAAAGCGTACCATTGCTCTTCCCAACCTACACACAGCATTGCCCTCATATAAGAGCCTACCGGTGGGTATGTGCCCTTCCAACTTCTGACATAACATCTGTCTTTTTCTAAGCCTTAAGTAGCAGGACTGCTGCCTGATTTTTCCTAAGGGCACTACATAGCTCCAAAACTGACATTAAGTTGTGATGTTACACAATTATTTACCAGGGCTGGTTTCGGCTGGGATAGAGTTAATTTTCTTCCTAGTAGCAGGCATGGTGCTGTGGTTTAGATTTAGTAGGAGAAGAATGCTGATAACACACTGATGTTTTAGTTGTTGCTAGGTAGTGCTTACGCTAGTCAAGGACTTTTCAGCTTCCCATGCTCTGCCAGGTGCACAAGAAGCTGGGAGGGGGCACAGCCAGGACAGCTGACCCAAGCTGGCCAAAAGGCTATTCCATACCATATGGTGTCATGCTCAGTATAGAAACTGGGGGTGGTTGGTCGGGGGGGGGCTGTGATCACTGCTCGGGAACTGGCTGGGCATCAGTCAATGGGTGGTGAGCAATTGCATTGTGTATCCTTGCTTTGTATATTCTTTTATCATTATTGCTATTATTACTTTCTCTTCCTCTGCTGTCCTATTAAACTGCCTTTATCAACACACAGGTTTTGTTCTCCCCCCCCCGCCCCCAACTCTGTCCCCCATTCCACTGGGGCAGGGGGAAGGAGGAGGGGAGGTGAGCGAGCAGCTGCGTGGCACTTAGTTGCCGACTGGGGTTAAACCATGACTTTACCGCACAGAGCATTTAGGGGATTTTTATTTGCTTTCTGTGCCATTAACAGAGAAATCATTAACTGTGAAGGAGAATACGAGAACAGTTGTGCACCTGAGCACAGGATTACAGAACCACAACAGCCTTCACTGATGCACACAATGAGAATTCTGAACTTCTGGTACTTTATTAATTTTTAAATAGTTTAATATTTTTCTAAGCTGGTCGGAAAGCTTAGTAAATAGTTCTGGAAAAATAAAAAATGCCTACAAGAATATGAAATAGCAGAGTTAACTGACTAAGAAGAATGGCAAATGAACTATAATGAATCTGATTCCACTTGAGGTTGAATGTGAGACTACTGATAATCCTTTCAAGGACAGGACTAATTGTCTGGGTTACAATATATTATTCTCTGTGTACCTGGAATATCAAAGAATTCTTTAAAAAAGAAACAGGTCTAATCTTAAAGTAATTTTCCTGTCAAAGAGAAAAATAAGCACTTTTTAGGCTTTTATTACATGAAAGAAGAGTGCAACTTGATCAAAATAGACAACGAACTAGTACAAACTAATACCCCAGCCTGAGTTGTCAGATCCTATATAAGTTAGCATATTCCATAACATACTATCATTTTTTTTTCTTTTTGCTATGAATGTGCCACATCTCTGGAGATTTTCAGAGCCCTAGGTGCACCTTGCCACTAGGCAAGATCTTTTTATGGGATTCTAAAACTCCACATGAAATAAATAGCATAGCATATGATGCGTTAGCAACATCCCTGACATTCTCATTGCAAACAGTCTACCTTTTTTTAAAACAAACAAAAAAAAAATCTGAGCTAACAGTCTTTTCTTTGTTCTTCACAAACCATACTTTTTCACTAGCAAAACCTTTTTTATATATAATTTAAGAACCAAAAGCAGGAATTCTTAGGCTGCTTCTTTCTGTCAGATGGTGTCCATCTCAGAACCGCTTCCAACTCTTTGGTATACCCTTGACAGTCAGCCTCGCTCATCTTCTTGACAAGAACAGGGGAAAAATATACTATTTTTTTTTTAGCCCTTTGATCCAATAACTCTTTCTGAAAAACAAGTTTTAACTCTTCATTAGACACAAGGTATAAGATATCCAAGAACTTGTGTGTAAATCCAGTTTTGTATACAAGACTGAAACTATTTTAACATAACTTATATCAGTGCCAGCACATGAAAAATTCTTAAAATCCAGTATATAACGACTTCTCCCAGCTGACCGGTCACATGCAAACCTTATAGAACTGATAATACCATGAAATGTATTTAACACACTTCTGAAAAATCTTTACTT
This sequence comes from Pelecanus crispus, assembly GCF_030463565.1. Lineage (NCBI taxonomy): Eukaryota > Metazoa > Chordata > Aves > Pelecaniformes > Pelecanidae > Pelecanus > Pelecanus crispus. The sequence continues at coordinate 68,153,231 of NC_134646.1, read as the reverse complement.
AATCTACTTTTTAGTTGGCAATTACAATATAACAAGAGGATACACACTTCCAGATAACATCTCAGCTGAAAATGGCAGCTTAAAAGGACATAATCTGTTTATAGCTTAAGTATAAATTTATGTACTAACCAAAGCAATATAGCCAATTTAAATAGATATTAAAATGTCTGCAGAAGGCTTGCTTTACTCTAATTAAATCGTTTTTAAGAAGATTTAAATTTAATTAGAGCAGCCTGAGCATGTAAACAAATTTTCTGACACTTTAACACATTGAAACAGCACATCTAAGTTTGTATATGCCATTAAAGAGACTTAAGTTTTCACCTTCAGAACTAGTAAACAGTAGAATAACTTCCCTACAAGAGTCAGGTAAAGACGCAAATTCTTGAAGTATTTCTAGTTCACAGATATACAACTGCAGCACCATGAATTATTCCTCCTCCCTAATGCAGCTCTGTCACCAATTACACTATGCAGCCTTGCTTCTTAATTGCTAGCTTTGCTTCCTTTTCACCAAACAGCTTCTCTGCTACAACAACCCAACTTAGTTCCCTAGATTAAACTTCTGAGAATATTTCTTTTAAAGCCCAAGTCCTGAAATCCATGTTTCTCTTGTATTCAGCATCTGCTGCACTCTGAGACCAGGGGAAGGTTTTTAAACCTTTCTGAGGTAAATTCAGTTGCTTTTGTACCCACCAAGACACCTTTCAGTGCATCCACCAAGACACCTCACACAATGCCAGAGAATCACATTGACCGTTCCGATAGGTCTACTAAGCTGAGTCAAGGTTTACCTGAACAGTCCAACACCAAGCACTGAAGAGAAAGATACTTCCAATCCTGCATTTCCTCAGAGCTCAAGGCACTGGAGGGATCCCATACCAATCACTGCAGCCTAAATAGCTGAACCACATGCATGTAAACTTCTCTTTTAGAACGTAACAGATAGATTATTTCTTTTCTTTCCCATGGGAGATTTAACCCATCCCACTCTCACCTAATACATACTAGCTAAGCAACTAGATTTGAGAGACGTAGAGTCTCCTCTTTTCCTCTCTCAAGTGAAAATTCAAGCTTATTTCACCTATTTTCCAGATAACAGACTGCTACCCATGCTGCTCAGCTGGCCTCTGGTCCAGCCACCTCATCAGCTACAAACTGACAAACCCACCAGTTTCACTAACCTCTAATGCTGAAGGACTCTTTCCTTTCCTGTTTGAAGAAATCTGCTTCTGGCCACCATTCTGCCTTGGTAAAGCCAGCCTTTCCCCTGCAGAAAGGGCCAGAGTCACTGAAGACACTAGTCCAAAACCCTGTGAGCTACAATCCACAGCCCATTTGCAGCTTAGAAGAAGCCTCAATTAATTAGGAAACAGGTGCCCCTGATCTGTCCACTAATACACCTGCTGGCTCTCCATGTTGTCTGCTTCATACAGCACAAAGGAAAATACTTTTTCAGCGTAACACTTGCATTTTTTCCTATAAATTATCACCCATAAAATAAGAGTCATTAGATTGTAAGAGTAATAGAGGGAAAAAATCTTTTCTTTTTTTCCTTGCATGAAAGTTTCTTGTAACATTGTTATTCTTAAATTTCTTTAAAATTGCCTTCAGCATTTTTTTTCCACAAATATTCAGCATTGGTCTAATGGATTCCACTGTTGTATCTGCCTTTAAGAAATAAATAGCTGGGCCAAGGATATTTTTTTTTGTTAACTTATAGATGGTACAGTTTAGCAAACTTAATTTTGGCTTACTCCCTCTTGCAAAACATACTCATGCTAGAAATGTTCAAAAGTTTTTCAAAGCCACCTGTGAACTTTTCTGTAGTCTTTATTCCCATATCCTACCTGTAAGATAGAAATTGCTTTAAAAAGCATTATTAATTTTTTTTCACAGTTTTATAATCAGAACTGTCACTTATAATTCTGTGGTTTGTTTTAACGCATAATACAGGCCACCTAATTGCATCCAATGCTTTTTTTATTAAAATTCCCATTCAGTTTTTCTAGAAAGGAATCAATTCCTGATTTAAAAAGTTAAATCTGGCAATTTTTCCTTTTTTGAAATTTAATTAGAGCAAACAATGTGTTTCTTCTCATCTTGCTTTACACTGAAAGCTTCCCCATATTGTTATTAATTTCTGTTACCCTTCACTGACTTTTTATTTCCCTGCTATAAGCTCATAGTTTTACTATTTTTACCAGGTATCTTCTTGTAACATTCTAAAAAAGCCATATCAAAATTATGCCTGTACTCTGGGGAACAAGTAAATTCAGATTCTCATTATCCTCACTTAAACCAATATTTACCAGATGAAGAAGAAAGAAATTCTAAAATGAAATCCTACTACAATTTAGTTTCAATCACATTTTATTTGTAGAATTAAGGTTTATTAAAGAAGCACAGATTTGCCTCTGCTTAAATTTGACCTTCAAGTGCAAGATTTAATAGGCTAAAGATTAAAGTAAATCACGATGGTTTGCTCATTCTTTTGCATTATGAAGAGCTGCAAGGAAGAACTACAACATGAAATAAAAACAGAAGTCAAAGTTAGTTTGTGAAATCAGATTAAGAAAAAGTATGAGCATTTGAAAGAGTAAGTTATAAGCTATTCAAAGGGAAAATAATTATAATATACTTTTATAAATTTCTTATCAGATATATGCAAAATGTAATCTACAAAGAACAGTATTTATTTGTGGGCAATCCCATGGAGAGTACAAAAATTCCAGACAGTTTACTTAAAATATTATAGCTATATTTATTAACAAATATATAATTAATAAGAAACATATAATCCACCATTAATTATAACTAACATAATTGCATACAATAAAAGGTAATATAGATATGAAATATAGTAAGCAACTTGTTTCAGCAAGTAAGTACATAAGATTATCATGGTTATGCTCACAGTTCCCTTTCTATTAATATATTTGAAAAAGATGTGAATTAATATCAGAGAAACTCTGTAATATGCTGTCCCTGTGTGGACAATGGAGATACTGATGTTATGTCACTTTTAAAACAGGGACAAACAAACCAAGAATGCCTTACCAAAAAAATCCAACTACCCAAATGGCATATTGATCCTTGACCCAAAATAACAGCATTTCTGACTTTCAGGGAAGTCTTCATAGGTTTCATTTATCAGAACCTAGGTTTGGACATCGCATATTTTTTTAAACCCAGCTCAAATATGTATTCAGACCACAGGGACCTCTTGGGGTGGGGGTGGGGGGGGGGGGAAGGTATGAAAATCTCATTAGAGAACTCTGTAAGATGTTTCAGTTGCTTCAGAGTATCTGCAAGTAGAGAGCCAGCACACACCTTCTTATTGTAGGCTGACATTTCTATTTCTGGCTAAACCACATGAATGTCCAGCTGGGTGAAAAAGCAAGCAAACAGGTGAAAGTTGGGAGTGTCTGGCACAGTCGGGGCCTTGACACTGGGTGTGGAGAAGGTTCATTTTGGGTCCTATACAATTTATTATTTCATCCATGCTGAATAACCCACAACGTAAAGTGCTGTGGCAATCTCTGCTTATGCCCAGTGAGTTCTCTCTGCCTATCATCTCCTCAACATCTGACTCATTTTGTCAGAAAAATAATCAACAAAAATAATCAACAAAATTGCTCCATCTGGAAGGTAGGGCGGAATTTTCAAAGCAGTGTGAAGCAGACACTAGTGAGGTCTCCCGAAGACAGTTATCGGGTGGGGCATGTACAGGGTAGCAAGGTCTGTGTATGGAACCTGTCCAAGGCAGAGGTAGGAGCAGTCATGAAACAGGCAACAGCCCTATTTGTTTCAACAATGCCTGAGAAACAAGAAAATCGAGAAATAAGGTGAAAATTCGTGCTTTCATGTTTCATCATCCCCTCATCTGTATTGTTATTTATATCACACCGGGTGTGTGCATAAAAACATTTACATGCAGAATCTTGCACTAGTGGCTGACTGTAGCAAACATGGGCATTTTAATTTAATCTTTCCTTTTAAGCGAATTTTATTTTTACACTCTGTATTAATGAATTTGAAATCAAATGTTAATCAAAGCTTGAAAGATCAAGAAAGTAATGCCCAAACCATATAGAAAGTTAAGTTTACCAACGATGCTGAAGAATAACCTCTTCCCTGTTAAGTTAATTCTCTTTGTGTTTAGGGCTATCTGCTCCCATTCCCTCATTCATTCTCTGTCTGGTGGCCCACCATACTCTTCTCCCCTTATTCAACATTTATTTTTCACATCTTTGTTCGATTTATTTTTCTTCTTTAAATTCTATATAGCTAAGTCTTTCTGCACAAAACTCCACCTAGAAATACAATCACTGTCAGATTCAACATGACATTTGCATGCACCCCATTTTTTTTGCTTAGCCTCCATTTTAAATGTCTCCTTTTCTACCATTTGCCCTTGCTACTTGTAAAGGCAGTAATCTCTCCCTGTTCGGGACTGTGTCTCATTCTATCAGTGTATTATGCCTAGCAAAGTAAGAATCTAATATTGGTTCAATACAACTATTGCTGTGACAATAATTATGGAAATGACAGTTAGGAATATCTTTATATTTAATAAAAAGTTAAGATCAATGAACAACGGATTCATGAAATGGTTCTTATAATTTTTTTAATAATCCTCCAAATAATTAAATCAAATTAAATAAAGGGTGAGAATTATAATTTAATGAAGATTAAACCTGTTCCGTTCCTAATTTGAGTGCATTGCAGTAAAGCAATTTGTTAAAAGAATATTACTCAGGTTGCAGTATCATGCGTTCATGTGAAGAAATGCCAGAACTAAATTTCCCATAAAACTCTAAGCTAGGTGCTTTGGGCATATGAACATTGATACGATCTTTAATTACGTGATTTCATTATTTTCCTTCAAGACCGTTTCTCATTACATTTACAGAAAGGATGGTACTCATTTTATGAAGAGCTATTTAATATTTTCTTTCCCCCTGTTTATCCAGCCTGTGGTCTCACAACTAATTTGTTGCACACTATTCAAGACGTGCTCTGAAGGAAGAGAGTAGTATTTTCCTCACTAGCTTTTTTACAGAGCTCATCATGATAGGACCTCAATGCTGCATAAACATGAGCGAATTTACTTTTATAAAATCTCTGTGACGTGACTGTTCCTAGTTTGCAATAGAAACACTGCAGCAAAAAGAACTAAATACAAGTTATGTTAAGACTCAAAAAAGGAGAGAGCTAATGCAATTCATGTTGGATTTAGAATATGAGAAATTCATAACGCTTGCTCTCCAGCATTGCCCAAGCCTCGTGTAACCTAAATTCAAATGGTATTTCTAGTTTAGACCTCTGAGTCTCCTGCACAGCGGTATACAAGCAGTAACACAGAGGTGATTCAGAGTAAGCAGGTAAATGCTAGCTGCCACCCAAGCTGCTTTGAAATTTGTAAGCATGAAGAGGCCTGAACTCCCTCACCCAGAGAGGCCTCAGCATGGTGCAGTATAGGTGGATCTAAATGGCAGAATACTTGGTGCCAAGTTGTTCTTCTTGTGGTGATGTTGTTTTTACATATGCATGTATTCATGTTCCATTTTACTCTGAACTACATGCAGTATGTCCCACAAGAGAAAATTCATTAGTGGTTGGAACATATAATCTAGTTATATATCCTCTGAAAGTAATACTGCTTTGAAAGTAAGACTGCTCCATGTAGTAGCAGGAACAGAAGATTCACTCCTGAACCACAGTCCTGATGTGAACTAAAATGCTAGTATACACACAACATATAGACAACGTTGGGTCAACCAACAGTAATCCCACTTTCCTTCCAAAAGTGACAGCATAGTGGCATCATTAATGCTTCTCATTTCCTACTTTGCAAACTAGTCCCACTAGAAAGTAGGTTGTAAAATTGCATTGTAAAAAATTTTTTTTAATTTTCAGGGTTAGCCAAAAAGCTTGAGAACAAAGTGGTTGTCATATACAGTCCTGGTTTCAGCTAGGATAGAGTTAATTTTCTTCCTAGTAGCAGGCATAGTGCTGTGGTTTGGATTTAGGATGATGAATGTTGATAACACACTGATGTTTTAGTTCTTACTAAGTACTGCTTATGCTAGTCAAGGACTTGTCAGCTTCCCATGCTCTGCCAGGTGCACAAGAAACTGGGAGGGGGTACAGCCAGAATAGTTGATCCAAACTGGCCAAAGGGACATTCCATACCATATGGCATCATGCTCAGTATAGAAACTGGGGGCGGTTGGTCGGGGGGGCTGTGATCGCTGCTCGGGAACTGGCTGGGTATCGGTCAGCAGGTGGTGAGCAATTGCATTGTGCATCACTTGCTTTGTATAGTATTATGACTATTATTCTTATATTGTTATTATTATTTTTTTTACTTTAATTATTAAACTGTTCTTACTCAACCCAGGAGTTTTCTCACTCTTACTCCTCCGATTCTCTCCCCCATCCCACTGGGGAAGGGGAGTGAGCGAGCGGCTGCGTGGTGCTTAGTTGCTGGCTGGGGTTAAACCATGACACTATTCTAGAGTACCACTACACAACCAAGCATGCAAGAGCCACAGAGCCAGAACACGGAATACAAATCTATGGCAGTGTTGTTAGGGTACTCCAGAAGATGAAAACCTGAGGTTCTTCGCCTTCTTATGCAGAGCCTGTAAAATTGCACAAGTATCCTTGTGATCAGAGAGCAGAAAAAAACAAAATACATACTGTTAGATTTTTTTTAACCCTATGTTATTAATCTCTTTATAATGAAGTATTAATATATATGTCACAAGAATGTTGAAATCGTGACTTCATATAAGTCAGTGGAAAACAATCCTATTGACCTTTATGGAGTTAAAATTTTACTGTAAGAATTAAAATATAGACACTGTCCAACAAAAGCAGAGAAACACCACAGCAAATTTTCAGATTAATGTGAACACAACCATCTACTAAGAATAAGGGTGACTTAAATATAGTTCAGGCTAAGTAATAAATCTTTGTAACTTTTATATAGAAATATAAGAAATTAAACAGAAAGTATTTTAAATTAAAAGGTTCTATAAATGAATGCAATTAAAAGGGAGCATATCTTGCCCATTGATGATTTCATTTTAACACAATTTTTCCCATAAGTATATGTGCTTGATGTTTGTACACAATATTATCCACCCCTCATGCCAGTTTAGAACTGCAGTAGGCTTTTGCAAGGGCAGGCTAACAGTTAGGTCCTTATAAAGTATATCATTGCTGCTCTCTGCTGGTCAAAGGAATTATTCCTTTATTTAAATCCTTGTAGAGGAAATTTAGAAAATTTTGTAGGAAGCACAGTAAATATTACACTGATAGGAAGATCTTTTTGGCATTTAAATCACCATCTCAGTCATCACAATGATTTGTTTTCATTGGTATGTCTGTATTCCTAAGACCATCAAAATTAGTAATAAATACTGGAATTACACAAACAAAACTCCACCTTCATAGGCCATGGCATTCCAATTTATAGATGTACACATCTAAAGTCACTTTTGCTTGTAATACTCAAATTTTGAAATAACAAACAAAGCAGAGCCTAAAATTTCTCAGAAATCAACAACGATGAAAATGTAACACTATGAGGTTCACCAGACATGATGGGACAGGGCAATGTTAGAACTGAAGACCATTTCACAGATCAAAGATAATAATTTCCATCTCCAGTTTATGGTATTCATCACAGTGAGCACTGTGACAGTATTGGTGTGTATTAGAACAATGTAGATCCTTTTTTTTTTAACTGTGATTTGTTAGCAGAGCCTGCTGTCTGAAATTACACTGGCATCAAAGAGGTTTTACTTCATTTTTATATTATTAAAAGAACCGTTACTGATTTTATTTTTGAATCCTATGTGATTTCTGCTGTCAGAATTTATGGTATACCTGACCTGTATTTCAGAGTGTTGCTTTTTTTTTTCCAGGTCACCAAGTAGCACTGCAAAATCTTGTTTTCATTCCGTAATGTAATGTGGGCCAGTTCTGAACTCAGAACTGTAGAAGTCCAGAAATACAGAATTTAAAGTTGTAAGTCACAGTTCTGCAGGAGTGTGAAAAAACAGAGGACAACTGTCAGATTCATTCTTGATGGATAAACCGTATGGCACAGAAAGAGTAAGGTTAGAATGAGAGGAGAAAAGTGAGGTGCACAGTGCACTTGTAGAGAAGCCTGACTGAGAAACAAGACATTTGCACTTAAGGGAAGGCAAAGCAAGAAGGTTGATGAACGCAACAGTGTAGAGGGTTTGTGGTGCAACAGTCAAATGTAAAGAGAGTAAAGAAAACATTTAAGTAGTTAAAATGTAAAGCAACATGGTTTCTGTTGTGCCATGATCTCACTTCAAGGAATGAAGATTTGCACAAGATTGAAATATCAACCTTTTCTGAAATATAAAGGCATTGTGTCCAGAGTAGATCAACTGCCTAGTTATTAAGGAGGATAGATAGACAAAGGAAGCTACAACAATATGAGTCAGTCTGAACAAAACCTCCAGTCGTATGGACTATCTGCAAAAGAGGTAGATTTAGATACAGCCATTAAGGAGCAAGAGCAAATTTTGGTTCCATTCAGGTGTTCTAACTTCACCTTAAAGGATCTAATTGAATCTGTATATTAGTATTACAACTGGTAACAACTTTAATAGATCTCATTTATAATATTCCTAATGTTAGCATCCAGACCTTCATAAGCATGAATTACCTGGCAAACATACACTATGGGACAGAAGGATGCCTTATGTGTGAACATCCTTTTTCCCCAACCTGTGTATACTTGTTACTCTTGGAATTTCATGCCCATATAACAAAATATATTACCCAGCATGCACCTAAGATACAAGTAAATGTCCGATCAGCATTATCTTGTCAAAACCTCCTTTGATTCTTTGCCTCAGCTAAAGTGGCAAAGAATTTTGTCAATAAAGAACAAACAAATACAAGTTTCCTACCATTTCCAGTTTCAAGCATCTTTAAGATCTTACTGGACTGCTTAATTTCCATTTGAATTCCGATATAAATAGAAGTCTCACTTCTGGAGCTCTGAGCCGGGTAGTCCTTAATTAAGTGGCCCCACTGGGTAACTATTGCTCAGTATGAATTGAGGTTTCAAAAGCAGCTCCAAAATAGACAACATGAAATTACCATAGTGTGAAAATCATTTTATCTTTTCATAAAGAAGTATTTTATGGTAGACTAAGCTAATTTTGAAATCTGCTCAACTATGAGATGAAAATTATACCCAATCAGTATATAAAAAAGTAGGACTCTCTCCACAAATCATATCAAATAATATAATATCTGTACCTGGCAAGAAACACAACTCAGTTTGTTCAGTTAATCAAACAATTTATTTAGCAAACTACAAAAATATGAATAATTTATTTGTTTTGATTGCAAACATGTTTTTCTTGATGAAATATCTCAGCACTTTTACATGGACAAATTTAGTCATAGTGTGGGATTACAAAAATTGAATTGGCTTTGAGCATAGAACATTAAAAGGAATTGCTAGCTAAAGAATATATTCCCAAATGGCTTAAAGAACTTTACTTGAGGTCAATGAATTTCACTTTATGACAACATAAATAAGATGCAGAAAACATATTGTGATTTCTGTGACTGTTTTCTAAAACTCTACTTTGGATTAAGTAGTTTAGACAACATACTGAAGCAACTGTCCAATACAGTGCTACAGAAAGAAATCTCTGGACTTTTTTGAACAAAAATACGTGCATAGTATATAAACTTATTTATTCCAAAAGCATCATTAATGGCTGAAAAATGTATATGATTAGGACAAACACAAAATTACATTTTACTTCCTTTTTCTGTAATTTTCATCTTCATTGCAAGTTATCAAGACATTGATTTCAAATTGTTTATTAAAATTTAATCGAGCATCCATATACCAACATTATTTAATGATAACTGTGAGATTTCAAAATCTAGGCCTCATAAGTGTCTGAACTTCGTGGTCAATTTCATTTCTTAGTGCAAAGAGCTAGGAATTCAAATCTGAATATGGAAAAGCACTAGATCATTCCTTGCCTTTATCAAAAACATAAAGATTTGTCCTATCCTTCTCTATTAAGCAAGAATGTTTTTTCAACTGGTTCCCATAAAATTTCAGATAATTTTCTCTTGGCCAATGTAATGTAACCAAAAACCTTTCTCACATCAGATGAGAAAAAAAGAAAATAATTCTAAACCAAGTCAACATGTAAAGCTTATTTGTCACTATAGCTCTTTACCTCCCTTCTGAGAGCACAGCTTCCTATAAAGCCACATTTTTTGGTGGTTTTGTAGTGGGTGATTGAGATATTGTGATTGGGATCACACTTGCTTCACCTCTCTCCCACTGTCTTAATAATGTATGAATTTAGATGGAGAACTCAGGTTTAGCCTAGGAGAAATTCTGAGCAACTAATTTAGGCTGTTACATGAAATTCAGAGACTTTCTGTCTTCTACTGCATTCTTTCTGAACGCATCTCTTTACTGGATTCCCAAACACAGCAGCAGCAAATCTGCCTCAACTGTCTGCTTCACCACCTCTGCATCACCACAGTCAAAGAGATTGCATCTCCTCTCCACAGCTTTTTTTGACTGTTGATTTCTTTATCACCATGTGTTCATTCAGAGCAACAGCACAAGAGAAAGCATCTGGATGTAGTGGAAATGGTAGAGTACGGTATACTAAAAAAGTATAGTACACATCTTGTAATGTACTTTTTACCTGTTCACCAGAAGGCAGTGAAGAAATCAAGACTTCCTAACAATGTCTCTAAAGATATAAACAATCTGGGACCCACATCCAAAGAGACAGTATCCTTCTCTATCACCTCACAGCTGAAAGCAACCAGAGATAGGTTAATTCAGCTACCTCTCTCATATGCATAAAGTTAACTTAACATCCAACTAATAAACACTTGATAATTTTGCCTTACCAATCTTTACTGGTCATGACATTTACCATTCTACCTTTTACCTCAACCTGATAAACCCTTTTGTGTCACTGAAGTCTGAGCTCAGCATGAAACAGGAGGAGGCATGAATTGCACTGTGCTCTGGGTTAGACTCAGTGGTTTTAAATGAGTACCCCAGGAGACATAATGAAAGAACTCAAATGAATGCTTTTCCCATTATCATTTTCTGTAATGATTTTTGTCATGACTGATTAGCTCCATCTTACTAAGAGATATGGTAACCATTTCAAATTTCTGTGTAGAGAGAATGAAAGTACGCTGAGACCAAAGAAATGTAACTAAAGGAAACTGAAAAAAGAAGAGGGAAAGCTTGCTGTCGTGCTGTTAAGTGTTATTCATCATACAGGGTTATTTATGTTATTTATCATGCTCAGGGTGGTTTTGGGATAAAAGCACAAACTTCACAGTGGAAATTCAGTTCCTACAAACATTACAAAAATTTAAAACTTCCTGGGAGTCTGGGGGGAAACAGGGAGGAGCTGAGGCTCCAGCAGGGACCCTCGACACCTTTAAGATCCTGCCTGCTCCTTAGGATATTGCTCAAGGGGCAAGCAAAGTGACACTGACTGAGGATGAGCTTTCCTCAGGCCTTTCTAGGAGCTGAGCACTTGCCCAGGGTAATGCACCCACTGTAACGCTGCGTAAAGGGGGCACCCTGGCATTTCCTATCCCCCAGCACCCACTAGTGATGTAAGGTTCATTTGAGGTTTTGCACAATTTTGAAGGGCTCAGTAGACCATGGTGAGAGTCTGTGAACTTGTGGTCAGCTTATCAAATGTATAATCATCATCAGTCATGAAGGAATCCACTGCCAGCAGCCAAGGGCTTTGTGTAGATTGCCTCCTGACCAAGCATGACCATCAAGGGCTTACAAGTACACTGATCTCACCAGTGCTTGTGACCCTTGGGCAGGAAGGCAGTTTCCTTGGAGAAAAGCAGGTAAGGTGCAAAAAGTAATCAAACAGCTTGAATACATGGCAATCCTGTGACTATGACAGATGTTATGGATGTAAATTGTCTCTTACAACCTGTAAAAATACGCACATGAGCCATTCCATATCATTTGACCTCACTGCTGAGGCCATCAAGATGGTCTAGACAGCCTGAAACTTGTGAACTGTTTTATTGTATACTGCTGTTTTATTGTATACTGCTGTTATTGGCATGATGCACTACCTTGACTAACAATTTAGTAAGTCGTGTCAAAGTGTTCTGCTTAAAGAAACCAAAGAGGAGAAAGTAGAAAAACTCACAATACATAACATGAGCCTTATAACAAGGTGGCAGATAAAAAGCATCATGTCATTCAAGTTCCCACAGGGTAAAGCTAACTTTATTTTATGCACTGGCACTGCAAAGAAAAAAAGTTAAATGCCATTTTATTCACGCCTGCATTTGTTTCTGGCTTCTCATCTGCAAGATAGCAAACAAAACTGTGCAACTACTGCAGGCCTGAGCTGAAAAGCCTGGAAGTGCTCTAACACCCTATAACTCCATGGCGAATTTTCTTTAACAGGTGTTATCAAAAGTGAAGAAATTACATGCTGCAGATTTGCTCCCTACCTCTGCCCTCACTACAATGCAGACATTAAGTTTTCTCTGACATCTCCAATCTTTCAACACTAGCTGGATTTAACACTTTCAAAAATTTTAACTAGGGAACACCTTGAGCTGAGAGTGGGAGCTTTTCTCTAGTTTATCTTTGAAGACAAACCAGCAGGTTCTCTGCTTAATAGCCTGATAAACATGGACTTCTACCATTGCAGCCAAGAAAAAACATTTGGAAACTGGCTTTTTCTCCCACTGCATTATTTAAGCCAAGAAAGCAAATTACACATCTTCCCTTCCATTAAGAAAAAACCCTTTGACAATGGTCTGTAACAACAGTTCTTCATTCTGCTGGTGAACGAACCACCAGAGAAGCCCTGAAGACTGAAGGGGAGGAAAGTGAATATCTGCCTCCTAGAAGGAGATAGAAAACTGTTTTCCCTTTGACATAAAAAGCCCAAGAAACAAAAAGCTGACTGAGAAATTTAAGAGCTGTTAGATAAGTACATAGCAGTCAGTGGGTTACCTTGATGTGCTTAAAGTTCACCAGAGGTGAACTGCAAAAGCAGTATTGGATCCAGTGCTCAGAAGCTGAATTTAATGAGAATATTTTGCAACAGCTGTATATATAATAACCTGAAAAGCTATCAGAATTTATTAGTATAGAAGTCATGTAGAGATGGATTATACTAAGGTTAGTAACTACAGAGGTCTTGAACGATACGCATTTATTCTGATACACAAACAGATGCTTAAACAAATTTGCCATTGAACTGACTACTTATTTATTTATTACTAATGTTTTTCATAGTGGACTTTTTAGGATTCAGTGAAGCATTTTTCCCTTATCTGTTCTCTGAGACTTCTTAGCATATCACAGATAGTAAGGAGGTTATGTGTATTGTCTCTTGCTAGTATTACACATATCTCAGCTTGTTTCCTTGATTTTAGCCTCTTTGATTGTGTAACATTAAAGCAAAAACATCACAGAGAAAAGAAACAAACAGAAAAACAAAGAATTAAGGAGATATCTGGCATGAATAACTTCTAGAAAGTTATGGTACTACTGGCAGAGGTTGGAGGTTGTTGCAGCTTGGAGGTGGTGAGATGAAGCTGTGCATTCACACAACATTATGTGATGTAGGCCCCAGCTGGTGTTAATGGAAGAGCTAAAGCTGCCTTATCCTTCTCTGGCTCAATAAATCAGTGCCTGACTTAGACTAATAAAAAGGAAAAAGCTATTTTCCAGGCAGCAGGCATAGTTACACAGCAGATTTGCCAAGTCTTCAAGTCTAAAAGGCATAAACAATGTGAAACTCTTCCCCAAGAGCATTTATTTTAACCCTTTTTATCCGATTGTACAGCAATACAGCACTTAAAACACATTTAATGTGGTCCTTTACTTTCTTAGCATTTATGTTAGTGCATATGCTTGTAAACTGAGCAAGCTGTGTTTTGAAAAGTACTGACTTGTGCAGTATGTCAGGTTCTCAAAATTCTGCTTAAAAAATAAAAATGTATTGAAACGTGGATAATCACTTCCAAACCATTCTCCAGTGTTCCACATGATTTGAAATCAAAAGAAAATGTGATGCCCCATCCATTTATAAACAGGCCTGCTTTTATATAATTAGGTGTGAATGTTTATTATTTTGGTCTGAGCATATGCTTTCAGCACTGATTACGTCTTATCTCTTTTTCTTTTAATTTTTCAAGCAAGAACTTTAGTAGTTTTCCCGAGCCTGGGAGCTGTAAAAATGGACACTTGAAATAAACATGAGAAGTTTTTACCTCAGAAACAGTCCTGAGTTTATTTCACAGAATCAATAAAAATTAAGCTACTTCCTCAGACTGTGATATACACAGAGCAACAATAAAAGTGTTCGGCTTTCATTTCCATCCAGTTCTTGGTTTCTGTGCCAAAAATGACAAGATTTCTAGTTAGGGACAGGTGCCCATTTAAAGTTGGACTGACAATGCCAATTACTTTCACATGGGCAGTTGCAAATATTTAATGTATTTTTATTCCAACCCTTCTAAAATGAAGGATTACAACTAACCAGCTCCATTACCAAGCCTTTCTGTCTATTACTGCTCTTCGCATCATAATCTTGTGTATTTTGAGAGGCATTTAGTAGCCAAACATTGAAGATCAAGAGCTTGTTCTTGCTGTTTGTAGCTGCCTCAGCCTTTGAGACAGACAAAGCTGACCTTCAGTGCCTGCACCCGTGCTGGTTCCCAGCCTCCCTCATGCCTGGGCTGTGAGCCAGGCTGCAGGACAGCCCAGAACCCATGCCCACAGCTGGAGCTCAGTCAGCCTTCTCTCTTTAGACCTAGGAGCTGGACAGCATCCCTTTAAGTGGAAACAATGATGTTGGTTTTATGCAAATCCTTTGTATTGCATTCACCTGAGCAAAGCAAGAGCAGGATCAGATCCACTTGCTGTGCTGTAAAAACATTATAGAGAGCAGCAGTTCTCTCCCTCAAGCTAGATAAAGGACTCATTTTCATTTAAATCTCTATTGCGGTGCTTTAATTGTTCTTAAACTAACTGTGAAGGTCAGTAGAAAATGTGTATTATCATAACTAAATATAAAATATTTTCAAAATGAGCACTTACCAAGCTACATATTGTAAGGCATATCACTTTCTGTAATATTCCTTGGCTCCGTATGTTTAGCTTAGGGCAATATGAACATTTTCTTATGTTTCAGCTTCCTCTCTGCAAGATGGCAAACAGTAACTCCTTTATTTTGTTAAAGAGACAGCTCTGCCAAGACCAGTAAAAAGCGTACTTACAATTTATATGTTTGTTCCTATGTTATCTATAAATGTTGTCTATATTGCAGCATTTGCAGTGTCATAAATTAATAATTCTATATTAAAATCATATTCTGCCAGATCTTGAAAGTTTCCTTTTAACTAGAAGAAAGACAAATCTAAGAAAATCCTAAAACCTCTGATTCTGAACACATTGCTATACAAAGACAACAGGCCCAATACTTGCTTGCTAACTTTTTTTTTTTTCCCTAAAGAAAAAGAATTAAAGATATAACGTGACAAAATCACCATGGTTACAAAGTCTTCACCCTACTGAAGAGTGATATGAATTAATATATAGCCTAAAGAATAAACCTTTTACTGCTCTAATTGCACAGAAATGAGTAAGTTTCATTTTAAAATGTGCCTTGAGGTTCCTGTAAGTCATCGTCTCATAAAAACAACCTTAAGCACAAAACCAGAAATTTCAGTAACATTTTGTTCTCCATCAAAACATTGAAGTTGTATGAAAAGAGGTAACAAATTATTATCATTCAGTGTTTTCAAATTTAAGTCAGTTTCAGGAAGGAAATGCACTACAGAAAAGTTAGACTACAAAATCACTGGAGAGCTGAAAAGCATATGAAGTGTAACATTCTAGAGAAATTACTCTTCAAGCTTTTTAATTGCTAAGGAAAACCTACCCCTATCCAAGGCCATTGACTTCAAAGTCAGCTTTAACTGCGTTGTGTCCCTGTCTTGTCATCAGTGATGAACTGTGTACTGTTTTCTTGCCACAAATTATTTCTTAGAACTGTTACAAAAGTGATACCTCATTCAGATTAGCTGGATGAATACTTAACATATTTATTATTCTGCTGTTCAGCAGTGGGGCTGAATATCAGAAGGACATTCCCCAGAGAGAATGGGTGCAATCTGCAAATGCATGTATCATTCTAGTACAATAGAAAAATACATTGCATCCAAGAGAGATAAACCAAATAATTTCCTTTACAATCTTTATTAAGGATGAATTTGGTGTTTAACTACCTGAACAACTGTATTCATTCAAAGAAATTTTCTCATTAATTTGTCTGGCAACATTAGGCAGGTCCACATAGTGGAATCTAAAAATAAAACATAGGAAGTAGATTTTTTTTATAAAGTGTAGATAAGCCTTTTAAAATCAGAAGCTCAATGGCTTTTAGCAAGGGAGACACTTATTTAGATTCTTTTCCACCCACACTAATGCTGTACAAATTAAAAATGTAGTTATAGGGCTGTTATTTCTACTAAATTCAGCTTCATTTGAAATTCTTTATATAAGATTTGTGAATGAAAAAAATAGATATTTGGAAAGACAATGTTGGGGTTTTCTCACCAGAAATCCTTCCCTAGACAGAAGAAAAGTTAAATATTGGCATATAAGAGAATTATGGTTTATGAATGTAACAAAATATACAGTCATTCAGTCTTCAAAGATTGCCAATGTAAGTCATCCCTGCATGCAATCCTTTCTTTGTCATTTAGTACACTCAGAAGCAAAACTGCTCTACAGGGAACATTACAAAACAAGTGGAAAGGCTTAATATAAAGAGCAATTTATGATAGTGTGCTGATATGGGAGTAGAACATTGACGAGTTACTTGTTCTTCAGCTGAATTTTAGAGGCTTGTGTAACTGTGACTTCAGATCAATTCTACCTGGCTTTGTAAGGCAAAGGAACAACCACTTTTTTTTTTTTTTTTTTTAATTGAAATGTATTTTAAACATTCTGAATTGACAAACTTTATTCACTCCTCACTCAATCCCCTCTATTCCTCAGCTTCAGCAGGGATCATGGACAAATACATCACAGGAAAAGTAGGCCCTGTTAAAGATGGCGGTGGTTGGGATTGGGTGCTTAGGATGACTGAAGCATGTCACATCTGTGTAAAACACAGTGCAGTCAGACTCATAGTCTGAGTGGACTTTTTTCCCTGTTAAATATCTTATTTTTCTTTTCAGATGTCATTCAAGGAATGGCAGGTCACTCAAGATGAACTTGGTACCTGATTTCAAGCATAGAAGTGGGTCAACATCGGAAAGACAGTTCTTGATATTGAAAAGATTCCAGTTAATTGCCACAGATGACTTGTGCTTCACAAGAAACATCTGATTCAAACACAAGAATGGAAATGTGGGTCTGGCGCTTCAGGAATGTGGAAAGGTATGGAAAGTACTCATTCGCCTTTCTAACAGTTCTCAGAGAGGAAATCAGCTTAACAGATCAAGGTAGCAAATTCTTCATTTATTTTGACTCCATTGGTCTTTTATTTAATGTGCCTACACATACTATTAACATCAAAAAGAATTTTTAATACAGTTCCTAATTAGACTGTAGACAATAAATGCTAGAGTTACTGTGATACCCTTTGTGGAATTGTGGTTAATGAAAGTACAAAATATGTTCACAGAATCATAGAAAATACTGCTGAAAAATAAATCGACGGGTCAGAAAGGCTTTCCCTTAATGAAGAAAAAAAATCAACTTACACTTTGGTAATTCCTGACAAATATTTGTCTAATTTTTTTCTTTAAAATCCCCTTTAAGCAGTGGGGCGGATTGTCTATGTACAAGATACATGAATTGATCCTTCTGTAAAGTTTTAGATGGAATATTAATTCCAAGAAAGTTGTGGACAACTTGGAGAAAGATTGGAGCAAGAAGATTTAAGACTAGAAGAAGATTTAAGGACTAGGAAGCTTGTCATAGCAGGAAAGACTGAAACTACTGGGGTTGTTTAACCTAGAAAAGATATTGAAGGGACAATGCGTAGGTGTGATAAAAAAATTGCCATATGAACCAGAGGCACTCTTTAAACCCATAGCACCTAGGAATGGAAATACCTGCATTAAAACTGAAGGTGTAAATGCTCAGTTTTCATATTAGGGAAATCTTTCTAAAGCCAAACATAGTAAGTCACTAGGACTGCTGAATGCCTACCCAAACACTTCCCTAGAAAGAGGCAAGAAGTTGACTCTTTTATGGCAAACAGGATGGACTAAATAAATGACCTCTTGACGTTCTCTCCCATTCTGTTCTTCTGACGTTATCCTTTAGCTAAGAAGTTGCTCCTAATACC
Source organism: Pelecanus crispus (assembly GCF_030463565.1). Lineage (NCBI taxonomy): Eukaryota > Metazoa > Chordata > Aves > Pelecaniformes > Pelecanidae > Pelecanus > Pelecanus crispus. Next base: position 68,134,800 of record NC_134646.1, on the reverse strand, counting down.
TAACTTAAATCTTTCTTTATCACATTTTCTACTCCACCCTACCCTGATGGCAATGAGAACAGTTTATCTTTGTCCACTTTTCAGCAATATTTCACTTGTTTGAAACTCTTACTGTGTTTCTTCTCAGACTGCGTTCAGTTTTTCCTAATGGCACCTAAACCTGAAAAAAATATGTCTACTTCCTTGCCATTCCCTTTATTCTCACCCTTCCTTTTATTTTTTAATGTAACTTGTTCTGTTACATCCTATTTAGTAGTACAATTGCAACTAGGGCCACAATTGTATTAAACTAGTTTTTAAGGAAATTCTGGTATTTGCAGATACAGATGAACATGTAGTCAGATTTTCAAAAATTGTCAACAGAAGTCTGCAAAAGAAGGATGCTAGAGAAAAAATTGTATGCCCATACTCACCTTAAAAAAAAATTGCTATGGCTGTCACTGTCATGGATCTTTAGAATAACAGAATCATAGAATCATGGAATTGTTTAGGTTGGAAAAGACCTTCAAGATCATCAAGTCCAACCATTAAGCTAACACTACCAAGTCCACCACTAAACTAATTAAAGGTAGAGAATATAATTAATTTCATGTTTCCTGCCTTGGTGGCTGGATTATTTTTTAATGAAAGTAAAACTAGAACAGAATCATTAAGGTTGGAAAGGACCTCTAAGATCACCAGTCCAACTGTCAACCCAACACCACCATGCCCACTAAACCATGTCACAAAGTGCCACGTCTACCCGTTTTTTGAACACCTCCAGGGATGGTGACTCCACCACCTCTCTGGGCAGCCTGTTCCAATGCTTGACTACTCTTTCAGTAAAGAAATTTTTCCTAATATCCAATCTAAACCTCCCCTGGCGCAGCTTGAGCCCACTTCCTCTTGTCCTATCAGTAGTTACTTGGGAGAAGAGACCAACACCCACCTCACTACAACCTCCTTTCAGGTAGCTGTAGAGAGCAATAAGGTCTCCCCTCAGCCTCCTCTTCTCCAGGCTAAATAATCCCAGTTCCCTCAGCCGCTCCTCATAAGACTTGTTCTTCAGACCCTTCACCAGCTTCATTGCCCTTCTCTGGACACGCTCCAGTAACTCAATATCATTGTGGTACTGAGGGGCCCAAAACTGGACACAGTATTCGAGGTGCAGCTGCACCAGTGCCGAGTACAGGGGGACAATCACCTCTCTGCTCCTGCTGGCCACACTATTCCTGATAGAAGCCAGGATGCTGTTGGCTTTCTTGGCCACCTGGCCACCTTGGCCACCTGTTTAGATTAATAAATAGCAGATTTAGATGTTTATTCTAGAATGATACGCTAGTGCAATCCAATACTTTTATAAATCCATTTGCTAAGTGTTTGCTATTAGATAGTTTTAAAGATTATAATTTTTTTCCCCTCTCTTTCTCTTTTTTTTTTTTTCATTGTTTTTTTGGTGTAGTACAGATGGAGTCATAAGCCAAGAAAGACTGCTCTGAAATTCCAAAACAATATAATATGACATATCTAATGACCTTGTCAGCAGCATGATTTGAACGGTGTTTTCTCTAAGTAGTATTTATATGTAGCTGGATAATGGCTACTAAAGAAGTCACAGAAGCCATCACAATTCTTGTAGACGATTGCATTTTGACAGGTGTAATCATTCAGTGTTGGTTGTTCTCAGCCTAAGCTAATTACCACTGCACAGTTTTCCTGCTACCAGAACGCATGCAAATATTCCTGCACAACACTGTCCTGTGCATTGCAAGTATAATAGCTCATTCAAAAGTATATTGGGTATGTTTAATACTGTGAAAAGCCTCATGATACTAAGTAGCACTTCATGAAACCTGGGGGAGGAAAATGTTTAAATAGCTTCATGCTTTTTTCCCCCCATGCTCTTTTTCCCACCTTGTATTTAGGTTGGTTTTCAATGTGGACATGTCAAAAAGAGAAGAAAAGCTCTACGTGTAATAACTGCTAATGATTTGACTGGTAACACAAGATAGCTCTCTGAAATGTCAATTTTTGCATAGTTTCATCTGTGTTATTGTATAGGTAAGAGCTCCAGTCAGTGTAAAGAATCATACAAATTTTAGTAAGCAAGGCAGTAATGCAACATGAGCTTTGGATCTACTGGAGTTTTTTACTAATATCAACCAAGCTTTCATTGGTCCAAATCATATTACAGTAGTTCAGAGTGTGCTGTTGAACAGCTGCCTTACGTCTAGTTGGAGTAAGTAATAGAAAACTGTTTAAAGAGCAGTGTATAAGGAATGCTGTTCCAGTGTAGTAACATAAGCAGCAGTAAGAAGTAAAGAGGCAGTGAGAAAGCCAGGTAGAATTGAGAAAGGCAGGGAGCAGAGATGCTCTCAAATTCACAGGTTAACTGCGAGACTGCACATTTATTATTAGAGGATTTTGGCATAGTAAGTGGGACTGAAATAGCATTTGTCAAAGAAATTTGTAAGTGGTGGTTTGATCTGGAAGCTGTCTTTTGGTCTGACAGCAGTAATGCAAGAGAAATAGGTAACCTCTGAGTTAAGAAAATAGCCAAGAAACAGGACAATGTGAACGGTCCTGGGGATTAGTAAGAACATTTACATCACAGTTTGTAACTAGTGCATATGGACTAAGTTGTACCAAGGTGCAACTTTATTTCAGGTAATGACCAGGGTTTTGAAGTGATGTTTTCTCTTGGGCCATCGGTGTCATCATTTACCCTCAAAGTAGAAATTCATGCCTGCGTAGTTCAAGATATCCATACCTATGCATACAAATGTGTGACATACAGTTTAGTAAACATACAGTGGTGTGATTTCACCCAGCAGATGCAGCTTTGTAAACACATAGTAAAGTCACTCTTGAAAATCTGTCAGGTAACTTTTTCCTACAGGATACAGACACATTAGAAGGCATCTTTAACAGAGGGGTTAAAGTATTTTTAAAATGGTTGGAAAATGAACTGTGTTCTAGGAAGTAGATATAATTGAACACAAAGATACAAACATTTTTTAACATTTAATCACCTCTATTCAGGATGTCTTTCTCATTTCTCTGATTATTTTTCTTGAACAATAGGAGCCTGGAAGATTTAAGAGAGACCTTTAGTGCTGCAAATTGAACTTTGTGGAACCAGACCAACTTGTGACTACTCTTATTTGTCCTGCTAATCTTTTAGGCAAGGAACCAATGCTGAAAAATGCCAATTTTCAGCAACAGCATCCCTGAGGCCAGTAGTTGACACACATTAAAAATGTTGCAAAACCACAAAGACAATATTTGTCAGATAACGGCAGATTGGGGATCAAACGCTAGAAGATTTAAACATCATTACCAGAAAACTATTCAAGCATCCACTGTGATAAAACCTGATGCAGCTTCAGTTTTTATATGAATTATAATATTTCTAGAAAGAATGGAGTACAAGTGAGATTAGCATAACTTTGTCAAAAAGCATTAGTTGCTAAAACAGTTCCTTTTGAAATCAAAATACTCTTAAGATTAGTCAGACGCTCAGGTGGCACAAGTTAGTGCAGCTGTACTTTAGCAAAGCTAAAGTGGTGGAACAACTAACTCATGACTTTTTGACACAGAAGAGTTCCCACAAGTATGCTGAAAAGATGACATTTAAGGCCAATGTTGTAAAGGGGAACTGATGATGCAGTGCAGGTTTACCCTTTCAATATTGGTTTTAACAAACCCATTTGCAAAATTCCGATATTTGTGGGAAACCCCCTCTTTCTGCAGTGCAGATCTAAGTGAACAACGCTTGAGTGTGTATACACACAAAAGTATGCTGGATTTCTTACTTATGTCAGAATTCATAAATCTTCATGTTACAAACAGATTTAAGCATTGATTCTTCCTTCATTAAATCAAATGAAAATTTGTTGATGAATAAGACTGTTTATAAAATCAGAAGGCTGGTTTCTAAGTATCATCTTCATTTGGGGAACTTGATTCAAATTATTTTACTTTTCTGTGCTTTCTGTGTTTAGATCAAAATTAATAGTTCCGCTTCCCCTTCACAAATGTTGTAAAGAATATTTAATGTCCATAAAGTAAATTGACAACATCTTTATCAATCTGTAACCATAAAATTGATCTTTGTGGTAATCCTGAAACCTTGTGAGATGGTCCATATGACTGAAAACTTGCTGGCCTTTCCTTCCTCTGGATGAATTTAGATGTCAGCAAAGAGAGCTGGAGAAACATCACCTACATCAAAGTTACTGGTAGCTTGGAAGGCAATGACTTCAGATGCTCTGCATTAGCCTTCCATAAGACATACAAGCATATGGGGAGTCCTAGTCTAGTATAAACCATCATGACTTCTCATGTGTCACATGGAAGCAAAACAAAAGCAAAGCCAGTAACATTTATCTTTCCTGCATTGAAATGTCACAACCTCACAGAGCTGAAGGCAAAAATGCTCCTAAACAGTTAGGAGAGAATGGATTTAAAAAGTGAAAATGATGTTGGGAACTGACAATATACATCTCAGTGCCAGAAAAGCTACAATTTCACAACTCTGAAAGGACACTGCAGAAACAATTTGCATAAAGGGGAAGCCACAACAACTCTACATACACAACAGTTGAAATATAAACTAGAAGATGACGATGAAAGTTTCACTGGTGACATCAGTAACACAATCTTGAAGCTATGGTAAGCAAGATCTGCACCCAGCATTGCTAAAGGATCACTGTCAAAAGCCAAATTCCAATTTCCAGTTGCAGTCCAAATTCCACGCATTGAGTTTTCAGTTGGTAAACATGGAGGTGAAAGAAATACAGGGTCAGTATTGTGAATGATAGCTGAACAGTACAACAGGCTGAAATTGTTCTAAGCTGTTTTTCTATTGTTTGGCCACTTCCACTCATTATAAGAGTCCTACTTCATATTTGCTTCACTAATTTTTTTTCAGAAGCTATTCCCAGTATGTCCAAGGCAAAGAACTCATCCTGTCCCTCAGTATTGGTAAGAATTGGTGCCCAAAATAGGTTGTTTGGGCCAAATAGAAAAAAAATTTTTTTTTTAATCATTACTTGATTTTCTAAAATCGTGCCGTAAGTTTTATAGGAGTTAAGTCATAGTGTAAAGTCCTTCAAGGCTTTTTTGTTGTGCTCATAATGTAGAAGAAAATAGTGGAACAAATTACCTTACCATAAATTGTTTTTTCACTCCCTACTTTAAAAGTGTTTTCACTTTCTAGGAACAGTGCCCTGTCCCACAGGTTTGTCCCTCTCCTTTTCCAAATCTGACTTCTCCTTTTTCAGCTTCTCAGTTTTCTACAGCTGCTTCATAGTTTGACTTAACAGCAAAAAAAATCTTTCCCTGTGTTTCTTTGCTGTTTAGGGACATAAACATGTAAGTCTTCTCCCATAAAAACTTCTGTGTAAAAAACCTCCATTGTTTGGGACCTACCAAGGGCAGTTACTTCTTCTTGGATCTATTCTAAGCTTCCATGAGGCTGCAGCAAATGTCAGTACACAGACAAAACAGCAGATCCCATTGCATCACTTTTTTTGAGAGACAGAAGAGTAGCACCACTTATCTTTTTTAACCTGCTCTCCCCCTCCAGTGCTGTAAGAGGTAAAAGCAGCTCCTTTCCAATCAATAGGAGGCTAGGATCATCATCAGTACCCGTTGCTCCTCATTCACAACTTCAGCCTCTTGCTTTTGTTACATATTGCTATTAGAAACAGCAGTTCTCAAATTAAAAACCCACTATGGTATAGCAGAGGAGAGAACTTGGGCATGAAATGGGGTGAGGATCTTAGTGACAAAGAACTGGGAAAGGCTGAGGTACTCAATACCTTTCTTGCCTTGATCTTTCCTGGCCACATTTGCCCAACAACCTCTCTGGTCCCTGGTGCCAGTGCCAAAGTGAAGTACAGCTCGTGGCAGAAGATGGGTAGTCCTGAGGGAAGCTAGGGACCACTGAATGCAGACTGGATGAACACCAGTCCATGGAACTGGGTGGGATGTTTCCAAAGCTGAGCCAAGGAGAAGCTGAGAGCACTGCTTTTTTTCAGCCTGAAGCAGAGAAGGTAAAGGAGAGTGTACCTGATGCCTTCCATTGCTTTGTGGATGGTTGGTGAGAAGATGAGGGCAGACTCTTCTTGGAGACATGCAGAGAAAGAACAAGATACAACAAACAAGGGGCAACAAGGGAAATTCTGATCACATGTAAGGAAAAAATTTTCCACTATGAGGCTAGTCAGACACTGAGACAAGGTGCCCAGAGGGGTTTGGAGACACTCAGACCTTGACTGAAAAAAGCCCTGACCAACCCTGTTTAAGAAGTTGGCCCAGTTTTGAGTAGCGGGTTAGACAAGGTGATTTCCAGAGTCTCCTTCCAACCAAAACTGTCCTACGGTTCTCTGATTTTATGAAATGCCAGCCTAGCTACAGCCCCATTTTTCTAGGACAAAAGTTTATATAAAAATGCAATAGTTTTTTTCTGTGATATATTGGTTTCAGTTGAATGACAGTTGTGCCTTCTCTGTAAAAACTCAGATGCAAATTTTCAGTTTGGGAAGCTTTTAATTCATCTGGGAGAGAGCTTCTGTTCTAAAGCTGTTGGTCTGAAAGTTCTGCTCCAGAAGCATTGCACATGTGGTCAGCTGTCGCAATATTCAAAGAAATGTGATCACTTTCAGCACATATTTTTATTATTAACACTGCCTTCGCTCAGAGTGTACATATATAAACAAACAGAAGAAGCCAAGGTCTGGTAGCGGCAAGCAAAAGATCTGATGAAAACAAGAAACAGTTAATAAACAAAAAAGATCTGAAAGAGCAAGCTGTCGCAATGTGTTCATTCATAAGAGGAAGAGGAAAATAACATCTGGTAACTGTAGAGCATAGCTAATTAATGCCTCTGGATAGTTCAGTTGGCAGGTGAAGTGGGCCCTGACATCTCAAGGACCAAGAGAAGGTGCAGCAGTGTAAATGGATCGTGCATGTAATTATCTCAGAGGGCTAAAGTAATGCTGCAATTCCATGACTTCAGAGAAGCTCTCCAAGTCACTCACTTTTACGTTCTGTTGAACAGACCATGCCAGTTTGGCAGCTCTGTGCTTCAGTAAGGGACGATCCTAAATTTATTTTATCTGAAACCTCTAGTAAATGAGACTAAATATCTATGGTTCTACTCTGAGTAGTGGCATAAACAAAAAAAATGCACAAAGGTCTGGACTGTACTTCAATGTAAAAACCAAATTGCCAAGCCAAAGACCTTTTGCATGGAGTAAGGACAAAAGAAAAAGCCTTTAGTGAGTGGTAATAAAGTGGATACCTTACAGTCCTGCACACAGTCACTGCATGGGCTCATGTCAGCTTGGCAGAGCACTTACAGTAGCTTCAGTGCTTTATAAAAACGTCGATGATACAGAACATGCATGTGAAGTTCTTTTTGGAAGAGCTCAGAAAGAAATACAGACACTGCATTTTCACTTAGCTAACATTTTTCTACTTACTGCTTCTTGAGAAACTATATCAGGTCATGTGACTACCAAGAAGGGGGAAACATACTTTGACCTGATCAATCAATGTAATAATGCAAAGCATGAAAAATATGATAGAACTTAAAGAACTAGTTAGTAGCAATAAAATGATTAGGAAGGGTCTGAAGAGAAGGCTGAATCAATCCAAGATGCTGTTTACGAAATTAAGTGCAGACTTAATTGCACCAATATTTAAGTACAACAGAAGCTCTGTGAAAGGAGAATGAGACAGACTAACAGTATCTCATACAATCCAAAAATCTCTGGCTTCCTTATCTGTTGAGAAATTCCATCAGCAACTATGAATAATTTTAGCAAGAACATTAAAATCTAATGTCAGGCCTATTTTACCGACGTTGCACAAACAATTGTTAATGGCAATACTATTACAATAGCACTTCCCCTTTTGGTTTTAAAGCACTAGCAATCACACAGGTCTGTGAAAGGGAATTCATCAATGCTCAGAAATATCTTCTTGGAGTTTGAATTGCAAAATAAAAGTGCCAGAATACCATAAAATCACGTAAGGACTTTGCAATTAGTATATGCTGTTAGGGTTGGACATTATGGTGCCACATTTGAATATTGTGAGGTGAGTACAATGGGAAAAAACAGAGGGGTCTCAAAGCACTCAGATATTCACTGGTATCTACATACAATTCAACTCAATAGATCGTGAGTATGTCTGTGTGTGTTTTTTACTTGTCAGTAGGTGAAGGGGGACATTTTATCTAAACTCCATCAGAATCAAATGAATTCTTTAGCGGTATGAAGAAGGACAAATGAATGTTAACTTGTAACTAAAGTCCAGGAAACGAAAAACAAGACAAAGCACAGGTCAACGTCAGAATAAATGGAGCAATATCCTTCATTTAGACTCTTTATTGAAAAGACCTGCAGTCACAAACTAGATTGATTGATTAACAATTCTTCACCTAATAGAGGTCAGCCACCTAGCTAGCTAATTTTATCTAATTTTGACACTAAGATAAAGTGTTTACAACATCTAACATGCTTCAAGCAGAAGTTTATGTGCACCAACTGTAAGGCTATCTGCACAATTGAAAGCCCAAGTGATACAAGTAAACTATTGTAGGTTGAGGGACTGTATGGACCGAAAAAATTCCTGCACTATGACTAGTCATTCTAAAGGCTAGAGCTGGACATAAAATAATGTGAATATAATAAAGAAGACCAATGTGATATCCAGTTACATATAACAGGAAAGATTTAAAAGCTTGAACATTTACCTCTGAATTAAAGAGAATGCCTGACATGAAAATAGTGATGATGCAAACACATGGGTAATTTTAAAGTCTGGAGAATGAAACAAAAGTAGTGAGCAGCAACAGCAATATATAGACTGGAATGAATACAGAAAGAGATGAGACAAGTAAAGCAGGTAGCTGCAATATGAGAAGATGTTACAGAATGGAGAGATGATTTCAGGAGAGCAAAGTAGAAAATTTTGAAAATATCTGAAAAAGTCAAGTAAACTTCTTCTGAAAAGAGTAGAAATAATAACTTCCTTAGAGTAAATTGAGGAAAGGCAGCTATCCATAGAGACGTCACAGCTTAAATTTCAAGAATGAAGGGAGAAACAAAGAAACAAACCACATTGTTCTGTTTTCAATTATGTCCCAGAATACAGACACATTCAGGGACGGATTCCCTCACAAATGCTTTCAGAGTTTCAATGTATGATTTCTTGCTTCAGAAAACACACGAGAGGATGACACTTGACATGGCATTTAAACAACAGGACAAAACCCAGCTGCATTCAGCCAAGCTGTCCTGCCAAGAGTATATCTTCTTTATTTATATAAATATAGTCAATTGATACCCCTCCATGTGATTTTCTTTCTTCTGACTGACTCATCAGAAGAAGTGACTTACACCCTTGTCAGGTGTATGACTTTTCACCAGCTCTAGAAGAGGCAGGCGAGTCTCCTATGAGCGCTGGTATATCTGTTTCTCCAATTTAATGACCAGGGTTGTCTGGAGTTACTTACAGAAGGAAAGCCACTGGTGAGAAAACTACTCAACCTGCAAAATCCAGGGTATTCAACAAATAAATAAGGACCAGGGATGGGTCAAGGAAGGAAATTATATTCTTAGTTCAAACACTTGGAAATTTTACTGTTTATGCTTAATCCTCATCTTCAGTTCAGTATCGTGCTAATCTTGTGCCTAAAGAATTAAAAAAAACCCCAAACCACAGCTTTTTTTAAAAAGAATAACAAGAAAACTTTGGACTATGGACTTTTAATAGTATTATCTCCTTCTCACAAACTATGTTAATGGAAGATGTGTGCATTTCACAACTGAAAACATGAGATTGCAGGATGGGAGGGTTGGACCCTATTCCAGGAGGCTTTCTGTGCTGCAATTTCTGTCTTCAAAATGGAATACTGAGGTTGTCACGATTTACTCATAACTGGCGTGTGGTTGGCATGACCTGACATAGAAAAAAACTGTAAATTAACTAACAATGGTAATATGGGCCATGTGCCTACAGGGAAGCAGTAAAACATTAAAAACTAACTAAAACTTATGGGTCCTAACTCTTTGTAACATCTCCCCCCCAAAACTGATGGAATTATCAGTTTATAATCTCCACATTGATTTATTGATTTGTTTATTCAATATGCCTAACTGATATAAAGAAAAAACTACAGTGACCTCAAAATTATCTGTAAGGGTTTATGTTTTTGTTCAATTCCATAAACTGTTAATCTACTTTAGTAACAGGATCTCCAGATTACCTGGAATTAAGTTCAATTTTTAAAAGCCACATTGAATTCTGTCATCCATTTTGGTATTTGACTCTTCAGCTTTAGTTCCTATATACTCTAAGAGACACACTGTATAAACGTTAACTGCTGTGAGTGCTTTTTTAAAAAAAAAAAAAATTGGTACAATACTATATTGAAACCCAGAGCCAAAAACCTTGTATTTCAAAAGTCAAAGTAAAACGTGAAATGCAAACCATGAATATGTGCATTTTTTCTCTTCTTCCTGGCCGTTAAGAAGCACAGTTCAAATACCTGTTTTAAGGCAGCAGTTAGATGTTCATAAAGGATTTTGCACTTTGCTCGTTTTCTTCTTTTTGCTCATATGAGCTTCTTCAGCTGTTGCCCAGGAAACACATGCTGCACAGCTGACCACTAGTCTCAGCGCATGTGTCAGATCAACAGCTGGGGAGGCAATATTATTTATTAATATATTCACCAGAATTAACTTTGTTTTAAAATCTAACTTGCTTACAAGAAGATACACTTGCTTAAAATTAAGGCTTAGAGTTATAACCACATTTCTAAAAGCAGGTCAAATGTCTGAACAACCTCATTACACTGACTAGGTAGAGACAGCCCCAACAGAAACAAATTTTCTTGAGCTTTGGGTAAGTTTGGATCAGATGAAATTTGAATGACATGATGCCTTATAAGATATTGTGCACAGAAATAATTTGTTCACAGTGATGCAGGTATAGCCTACATATTTCTTTAGAATTTGACCCAGGCAGGCTAAAAAGTTACTAGGTACACAGCTGCAGAGACTGATGATTTCAGTTCCATGGATTTTCTGTAAAGAGACTCTCTGGCTAGTAGATCTGCCTAATTAACCACTGCCAAATATGCTATGGGTCAAGGACACCGTTGTAAAAACTTCCTAGGCAAGAACCATATGGATTCGTCTATTCATTTATTCTAATGCACATTAGGTCAGTAACATTTTGTTAACATATTTTGAAATTATCTATGAAACGAGTATAACCACAGGATGTGCAAAAGATTTAAACAGATGGTTAACAATGAATTGCTGGTCACCAAATGCAATAGCTTGACAGATGACAGATTGTATATGTCCTGCCAATTTGGCAATGTTACCTGGACTGGTGCAGAAACTGTTCATGGCTCAGGAATTTTTATTTGTTTTGTTTTGTCTTCTCCTTTCTTTTCACTTGGAAGCTAACTGGAATTCTTGATGTAGACAAAACACAAGCACAAGTGAAATAGATATACAGCATATCTCTAGTGCAAAATCATCATGCTGTCAACCATACTCTACCATTTACAAGAAATTTAGTAATCCCAACCTTCGTTTGGAGAAAATACAACATGAGAAAAAGTTTCATGGTCAAAGATACAGTATGACTGTAAGGGGTAGACAAGACGAGAGCTACTAATGAGTTAAGATACCAATTTCCGAAAATCAAAAGAGTTTTCTCCTTTTTTTTTTTTTTCTGATGGCTATTTTTTAATTTAGTTATTGATGTTAAAGAACAGCAGGAAACATTTCAGTCTAATCTCCTAGAGAATATTTTTTCTTGCACAGCTCTCAATTTGCTGTTCAACCTAGAAAAGTTTAGGCTGCATTTCAGATACATTGGTACAAAATATGGCTTTTCCAGTTATACACTGTTTGAATTTTGTTAGTGAAAACCACATATAATACAGTGATAATTATCACTTCCACAATTATCACAAAAGTGAAATAAAAGTATATCAACCTGTCAGTTTTGAGGGAAATTGGGTGAGATCCAGATTCAGTTTACAAAGGAGCAAAAGGAAATCCTATTCATCCACCCAATTTGTGACAGATTGACAAAGTAATCAGTTTGTCCATCACAGTATTGTATATTTGGCTATGTTTTCCTGAGTCTCAGACTAGACACTTCATGGATTCTGTTATGAGTAAAGGTAAAAGAATAGAAAAATGAAAGCCTAGCTGTTTGTTACTGACTGCAAAACGATGCTCTCTATAAACAGCAAAAAGTTAATCCTGTACAGGTAAAAATATTTTTCCCGTTCATCAATCTAGCAGCTCATCTCTGGAATTTTAATTCACCTTAACGTTGACTGTCTCTGAATCTAAAAATAGCCCTTTTCATGAGCCATGTGATACTCAGGTTCAGGTTTATTTGAGATGATTAACAGATAATCCATATTTGGCACAAATGCTTGATTAAAACTCACATCCAAAGCTGGATGGGCAGAGCTGAATGTTCACTCCTGTCATTAGATTATAGGTGCTACAAACCAAATGCTGTGGTTTATAAATAATGCATGCATATTCATTTGATACTGTCTCTGTAAAGTGAGTTTGACATTCAAATGAGAGGGGCTCGTGTAAAAACCTTTAATGGAAAATTGTGCATCAGAAATTGGTACACCATGGAAAAAACACACCAAAATACACCTAAATAAGTCATGTGGAACGTGCCTAATCTATTGCTAACCTTAAAGAGAGATAAAAACTTACTGGTTATTTTCCAAATCTTTCAAGAAATTCTCTCTATCTCTTTCTGCCATGCATGCATGATTTCACACGCTTTTGAATAAGGAGGAAAAAAAAGATAAAGCAAAACATCTATTTTTTAATAAACTGAATTCTGAACCATTTATTGTTAGGATGCTATTTTAAAGCCTTTATTATTAAACTATGCAGGAAACTGAACTGCATATATTTTCCCTTCTATATCTCACTGCATTTTCTTTGTTTTATATTACCTCCATTATACAAAATTACATAAAGTTGACTTCACCACCAAGTTAAAATCTTCAATTCCATACTTTAAAAAAAAAAAGACCAAAAGCTAACAACAAATAGTTATGCATTCTGTTACTGCACTTTATTGCAGATCCCATATTTGGATGACTGAACCCAGATTTTATTAATAATAAAATTGTCAAGTATTGACCTTTGGCCAGCTGGCTCTCATTTCTCTTTTCTCCAAAAACTAATATAAATTAGAAAAAAATGAGGAAAACATAATAAACCATCTCACCTTCTCAGGCAATATTTGGTGTTCTGGAAACATTACTGAAAATAGTTCAATAAGGGTTGTGTTTGTTGGGACCATTTATGTACACGTTCCTAGACAGCTCCTTGCTAAACTAACTGAAAATCGCAAAACAGGTAGCCTGTCAGCAAGGCATTATTAACTCTTGCTCACTTCTTTCTAAAATTTATAACTTTTGAATTGAGAAGGGCAGAACAAATACTGTGTTTCGCTAGTCACCTTTTCCTTTCCTCCTTTTCCATCCATGAGAGTGTTGACGTTCCTTTCCAAACCAGCAACTTCCTTCAAATGAAAGAAGCGCCTTCAATTTCTTTGCATGTTTGCAATTTTCAGTAACGATTTCCTTCAGCTTTATCAAAGTCTATATGAAAGATACACTGAGTTAAGCCTTAAGCTGCACTTTCTGAATTATTTCTGGAATACATGTTGTATTCAATATCCCACATAAAAGACCCATGGAGAAGTGCAATTAATGATGCAGGTTTTTCTTGATATGGCTCAGCAGCCCCTGGGACTTAGTATTTTTTATGGACTGAGTAGAATAGTTTCTGCTTCAGACTAGCTCCAAAACAGTAAAATGCATTATTTCTGTGATAAATCACAAAATGTCAAACTGACATCAACTATAATCATGCTTTACTCTTCCAGTAAAGAAGAAAAAATATGAAATATATTTCATTTAGTGAATACAAACACTCCAGTAGTAAATACACAATTTAAACATATTAGGAGTCAGTGATGTATGAAGATCTCCATTTGATAAGTACTCTGTTGAACAGCTTTAACAGCCAGCAATATGTACCTCCTACCAAACAACTGTTAAATGTCTAAAATGTTTGGAACACCATTTTTTTCCTCAAGCAAATATTGAAAAGCTTTATAAAAAAAGCTTTCTCTGAAGGAATTCTGTAGGGTTGTAAGTAGAAACTGTTCTTTTATTTGCACTGTCATATGTTATTCTATAATTCACTATTGAAAGTATAAGATTAAGAAGGAAAGGAAAACATAACATCTAGAAATTTTGCTGTGCTGACAAAAGTAACCTACTATGTAAAGGATTAACATGTATGCATTCAAACTGTGGGAGTGTTATATGCAATTCTTTTTATATGATCAGGTGTGTTCGTTCTAGCATTCTTCTAACAACATGGGCACAAACATTTGTGCTTACCAAAGTATGACTTTCCTTAGTATGCATTTTGCCACTCCAGTATATCATGCTCTCATGTTAAACCACATGCTTTTCTCCTTTCAGATTAAGTCTCAGACTGCATAGATTGCTTTTTGTTTTAAACTTGGAGTCAGTATTAAAGCGCAGTGGGGAAATAATCACAGAATATACTCAATATCAGCTTAAATCTACCAAAGGATTTTGCCAGACTTCGCTTTTTACTTTAGAAAATATGCATTTAGTCACAGAAAATTCAAGATAGTGAAATGTCTGCTTCTATGCATCCCAGTTTCTTACTTTCCTCTCTCCATCCTATCCTCTCTAAATACGCAAAGTATTTACAGGTTGACAAGAGCTAATGCTGAAGGTATTTCCAATTTCAGAATGCTGCTATTACTGCTACTTGGTAGACACACACACTTTTTCTGCAGCCTGGAACGGAAACACTTAATAAAGAAGAAAAAATGCTATGCTTGTTTTAATTACATACAATAAGGACAAAACATACATTTTTATCTGAAGATACTAATTAATGTATTATTTAGAATCTAAATTGTGCTGCACTTCAGAAATCACTTTTGGAAGGGTCCGATCTGCATGATACATACAACTGAAGACACTTACTAGAAAGCCAGGGATGTCTTTTCACAGTTATAATGACCATGAAAATAAGAGACAGATTACAACCTGGTTTGCTGTGCAAGCTTGCTGAATAAAGCTGTATAGAAGAGAAAAAAAGCTAATTATCAGTTGCACTAAACTGTTGAAAAAATTGTATGTGCTTTAGGGTAGAAAACAGACCAAAATGGAATGATGAGAACAAGAAATACAGTGGTTGTGCCAAAAGAAGACAGAAGAAAATTAGCAACTGAAAACCAAATGTGATTGTTGGGTAACAGAGGAGGACTGAAACATGCAGTCCAGCAATTGCATTTCAATTTCTGTAATGGATAATTACAAGTTAGGCTCTAATGTGAAGGAGATTCCTTTATAAAGCAAATGCTTTATCATGCATTATACATCACTTGCAAGGCATACCAGGAAAAAATTCTCCTTTTTCTTGCAAACACTGAGCAATTACTTCTATATAGATATATTGGAAATAAAGTACTGCTGCACAC
Organism: Pelecanus crispus; assembly: GCF_030463565.1. Lineage (NCBI taxonomy): Eukaryota > Metazoa > Chordata > Aves > Pelecaniformes > Pelecanidae > Pelecanus > Pelecanus crispus. The sequence continues at coordinate 68,119,206 of NC_134646.1, read as the reverse complement.
ACTGGAGCCCTTACAAGTTTTTGTTGCAAAAAATCAAAAATTACTATGAAATCTATGAGCTTTATATAACAATCACATGTGTTGAGATTTTAATTAGAATGCTGTATTTTGGAGTCAAACTAATAACTTGAAAGTTATAACTAGTTTCTGCTTAATTTTTGGTAGCCTTTTCATATTTTCCATATATATATATATATATATATGCCTTCTTCCTGAAGTAGAACTGCCAGCAACAGAACATCAGTGGAGACCTTTTTGTTTGTCAGAAAGACTGCTTAGATGGTATGAAATTCTAGGGGAAATCCTGGTTTAATCTTTTTACTGATGGTAGTAAATCAGAGCTTCTGGATATCTGCTGCTCCTAAGACCACCCTATTCCATAGACACTCTTCCTATGATCTCCAGCTGTGCTCTTTTCATTTGCTCAATGCAAAGCCCTGCCTTTGAGCACCTTCAAAGAAAATGGTGAGCTAGTTAAAGGGTTGTAATCAGATAGCAACATAAAAGAGGAAGTTTTCCAAAGAGTATGTTTATGCCTGTTACATGCAAGAGTGCCAGATCCTGTTACAGTGGATAACAATTTGTTGGGAAATCACAATGTCAGAATTGGCTGATACAAATTCCTTAGGGGACAAACCTACCATTATTTACTCCTGTCATAAGGAAAATGCTCCCTATCAGAAATAATTGACTATTGAAGCTCGTTTTGTCCCACTGTCACAGGTGATCTACTAAAGATCCCAAAAAGCCAATACCAGAACTGCATACATTTTACAGTAGAAGAGTGTGGGCAGTTTTAAATTCCTCTCTGATTCTGCTTTGAAGAATAGTTCTGAGCTGTTCCAACAAAAAATAATTACTCCCAGTGATTAATACTGAGAACAAATAACACTACTGTTGCTGTTGTAAAATACTGTCCAAAAACATAACTAAAGAAGATCTAAACCAGAGATAAAAGATACTTGCTAGCCACATGTACACGAACTGAATGTGGTATTGCAGCATTGTTGTTGGATGGTGGGGGAGAGACTCCATGGCATGGATTGACTTGTCAGTATGTTTGGTCTGCACTTTTCGTTTACCACATCAGCAGCTTTTCTTTTCTGGTATTACCTCTACTATTGTTTTGTAAAGATGGAAAAAACATTCCACACAGGACATTTTTAAGAGAATATTATCAAAAATAGTAACAATAATTCAGAACAGAAAAGGGTAAGAAATATCCTATGCGGAAGTTTCTGCTTAAAAAACATTATTCTGAGAGATTGCATATTTAAGGAAGGCACAATCCGAATTCAGATGAAGCATCAGTAAAAAAGGTACTATAACACTAAAATGAATGAGTAGCAGCAAGCTGTAGTAAGCAGGATTATATCCCTTTAGTTCAAATCATAGAATAACAGAATGGTTTGGGTTGGAAGGGACCTTAAAGATCATCTAGTTCCAACCCTCCTGCCACAGGCAGGGACACCTTCCACTAGACCAGGTTGCTCAAAGCCACATCCACCCTGGCCCTGAACACTTCCAGGGATGGGGCATCCACAACTTCTCTGGGCAACCTGTTCCAGTGCCTCACCACACTCATAGCAAAGAAGTTCTTCCTTAGATCTAACCTAAATCAACGCTCTTTCAGTTTTAAGCCATTAACCCTTGTCCTATCACAACAGGACCTGCTAAAAAGTCCCTCTCCAGCTTTCTTGCAGACCCCTTCAGGTGCTGGAAGGCTGCTATAAGGTCTCCCTGGAGCCTTCTCTTCTCCAGCCTGAACAACCCCTACTCTCTCAGCCTGTCTTTGTAGGAGAGGTGCTCCAGCGCTCTGATCATCTTCGTGGCCCTCATCTGAACTCACTGCAACAGGTCCATGTCCTTCATATGTTGGGGGCCCCAGAGCTGAATGCAGTACTCCACATGGGGTGTCACAATTGTGGAGTAGATGGGCAGAATCACCTCCCTTGACATGCTGGCCACGCTTCTTTTGATGCAGCCCAGGATATGGTTGGCTTTCTGGGCTGCAAGCACACATTGCCAGGTCATGTTGAGCTTCTCATCAACCAACACACCCAAGTCCTTCTCCTCAGGGATGCTTTCAATCCATTCTCCGCCCAGCCTGTATTTGTGCTTGGGATTGCCCTGACCCATGAGCAGGACCTTGCACTTGAACTTCATGAGGTTCACATGGGCCCACCTCTCAAGCCTGTCAAGGTCCCTCTGGGTGGCATTCCTTCTGTCCTGTGTGGACTGCACCACACAGCTTCGTGTCATTGGCAAACTTGCTAAGGGTGCACTCAATCCCATTCTCCATGTCACCGACAAAGGGGTTAAATAGCACCAGTCCCAATACTGACACCTGAGGAACACCAACCGTCACTGCTGTCCACTTGGACATCGAGCCATTGCCTGCAACTCTTTGAGTGCTATATCCAGCCAATTCCTTCTCCACTGAGTCATCCATCCATCAAATCCATGTCTCTCCAATTTAGAGACGAGGATGTCATGTGGGACAGTGTCAAATGCTTTGCACAAGTCCAGGCAGATGACATCAGTTGCTCTTCCCTTACCTACCAACACTGTAAGCCTGTCGTAGAAGGCCACCAAATTTGGTAGGCACGATTTGCCCTTAGTGAAGCCATCTTGGCTGTCACCAATCACCTCCTGATTTTCCATGTGCCTTAGCATAGTTTCCAGAAGGATCTGCTCCATGTTCTTGCCAGGCACAGAGGTGAGACTGACTGGCCTGTAGTTCCCCGGGTCTTCCTTTTTTCCCTTTTTAAAAATAGGGGTAATGTTTCCCCTTTTCCAGCCAGCGGGAACTTCACCGGACTGCCACAACTTCTCAAATATGATGGATAGCGGCTTAGCCACTTCATCCGCCAGTTCCCTCAGGACCCTTGGGTGCATCTCATCAGCTCCCATGGACTTGTGCACCTTCAGGTTCCTCAGATGGGCTCGAACCTGATCTTCTCCTACAGTGGATGGTTATTCATTCTCCTAGTCCCTGCCTTTGCCCTTCCCTGACTTGAGCGGTGTGGCTTTAACACTTGCTGGTGAAGGCTGAGGCAAAACAGTTGTTGAGTACCTCAGCCTTCTCCATATCCCGGACAACCAGGTTTCCGGTTTCCCTCTGGAGAAAGCCCACATTTTCCCTGGTCTTCCCTGTATCACCAATATACGTATAGAAGCTTTTCTTGTTGCCCTTGACATCCCTGGCCAGATTTAATTCTATCAGGGCTTTAGCTTTCCTAACCTGATCCCTGGCTGCTTGGACAATTTCTCTGTATTCCTCGCAGGCTACCTGTCCTTGCTTCCACCCTCTGTAGGCTTCCTTTTTGTGTTTGAGTTTGTCCAGCAGCTCCTTGTTCAACCATGCAGGCCTCCTGGCATTTTTGCCTGACTTCCTCTTTGTTGGGATGCATCTCATCATCATATTTGTTGGGGATATAGTGGGAACTGTAGTACAATATTACAAAATCTATGCTTTCTATACTGTCTATAGCATGTTTCTTATGCCAGGCAAATGCAAGGCAGCGAATGTAACACCAACACTTAAGATGAGCCTGGACAATTAATAAGACTAACATACACTGTTTCTCTGAGCTCTGTACACCTTTGTCAGAGACAGGCTCCCAGCAGAGATGGTCTGTTTGAGTGACCCAAATATCTGTTAACTTTGAGTACAATCATTTTGCTCATTGAAAGCCCAGCTGAGTTAGAAGTCTCTCCTTCCTAATACTTGTCTGAAGTAGCTTGCAAGTTGTGTTCTCCAATCAATTCTGATAAACACTCTGTAGAAAGGAAACCTGTTCTGCCTATGCACTCCATCGCCCTTTTGTGTTCTAACACATTTGCTCCCAGATGATGAACTGTGGGCTATATTCCTATCATTAAGCATTTATTGCCAAATTGTTGACAATTATTGCCCCGAATATATGTTATAGGTAAACAAAAGGTGAATCAACCAAAAAGGCCATTACCTCTCTAAGATGTTCAGTGGTCATATTCATGTGACTATGGCTGCAAAAATACAGCAGATAAAACCATCTGAGGTCATCTCTGAATAAAACTAATTAAACCCTGTATTAGAGAACGATTTGGCTTGAATCATATCTGGTGTTGTAAAAGGCTGTAGCCATTGTGAGTTGGACTGGGTCAGCTGCAGGATATGAAAACTGGTAAGTCAGGTTATGTATGCAAGGTACAAACCATCAAGATTTATACTACAGCAAACACAGACCTAGGATCTCAAAGGAAGTAACAGGAAAAATATCAATACCCATAGATCTAAACAAAACAACTGTAAATTGCAGTAGATAAACCACAAAAGACTCTCAGAAGAGACTGGATTTTGGAAACGCATATCTCAGCTCTAAGCTACTTACTTAGTCAAAGCAGTAAGTATACAAAGCCACTACACCAAATGTAACTATTTTGGATGTAGATAAAAGCATTCCCAAATGCATTATGGATGTCATTATCTATCTTGTCTTTGCCACATCAACCAGACAACCACAGCCTAATGGATTAATACTGGACAGTGATTTAGCAAGCTGTGTTTCCTAAATCCATCTGCTTGTTGCACTTTGGAAGATTTCTAGCTGAGCCTCAATTACACCTTCAGATATTTGAGGAACAAAAACTTTTTACTCGCTTATTTGTACCTTCTATTTACTGCTAAATAACCTTCCTTTCTCTTTGAAGTGATTGTCAGGACACAAATTCACTATAGGGTTACTGCTATCATTGTTCCACCACATCCACCAGACTGGACCAAGCTAAGAAGGTGTAGGGCGTGAATTCCTTAAGGCAACGTTGTAGAACTGCCTTGCCAAGAGCTACTTGGTAAACAGAAACATCTGCAATTCCACAGTGTTTGGTGAAGGCATGGCTGGAATTTCAGATGGTTTCTAAGGGATGTCAGGAATCTCTGAGGCTGCCTGGAGTGCACTAGGATCACATCTTGTGGCTCTTCTCTGTCACTGTCATAGCAGATTCCAACACAATCTCCTGCTCTGTGTGAAAATCTTTTACAATAAATCATTTAAAATAGCCTTATTGCTATTCACCTTATGGTGAAGACTACAAGCAAGACTACTGACCAGAAGACAAGAAAACAATTTGGTTTACCTGGATATGCACTTTTGTTTAACGTCCCTGTTGTGTAGAAGATGCTTAAATACTGAAAGTTAGCCAGTATGTGTGATGAGATGTGAGAATCACTGTGCTCAGCTGTGTGAGAGCAGACTTGGAACAGAGACAAAGACTGAAGCATCTTCACTGGAAGGCAGAATAGATTCCTGGAAGCAAAAACCAGGCTAGCACTTAGTGATGTATTTATTCTTCTGAGGACATCAGTAAAATTAAGGCTGGAAGGAAGGCATAGACTGGGAATCTTAATCAGAAAGGCATCCAGCTGGGATCCTTGGGACAACTCAATTCTCAGGATAAAGAACCGACACTTCTGGCTTGCTCTCAAGCAAACAAACTGGTCACAGCTGGAAAAAAAGAGATATAGTTCATCATTCTGAATGAACTTCCCATTCATGACATCCTCTTTTGATATGAGTTTGACTGCCTAAAGAACACACTTAAGGCTCCTGGAAGTGAATGAAATATATCCAATATTCTCAAGACTGGTTGATTCTCAGACCTCAAGAAGGGACCTCATAGTTGCATGTTGTTTGTGCTACCTGACAGAATATGAAGTTTACACATGCTGAAGTCCTACAAAATGTAGGCGGGATTTCTGAAGGGAATGACAGATTAAGTTTCTTAGTCCAAAAAAAGAGTGTAGGATTGGAAGGAAATGACTGAATTTGAAAGAAAATTGCCCCTTAAATAATTCCAAGTGCTGACATATTGCCAGTGTATAAATGAAATAATTGACAATTGAACAGTTATACACAGACTCCCAAAATTCTTGTGACACAATAAAGCTGGAGTCACAATTACATGCAGCGCACATAAAATATAGTATAGATCATACCCTTTGAATACGCTGCAGTACAACCCCATAAAGTTAGTTAAGACATTGCAACTTTGATACCCCTAGATATTTTAGGATTGTTCAGCATTTGAAAATTGTCCCAAGACAGGTGGGATCCAGCTGTAGGAAAGTTCATGAAGCAATCTTACTAGTAATTTTAATGAAGCAATCTTACTAGTAATATTGTACTAATAATAGTATAGAGAGCTCCTGTAACCTTTTTGCCTTGCACCAAGAAACTGTTAACTCCTTCCATCTGAATCATACTTCCAGAGCACAGGTGAGGACACTTGGAGATATGGAAGACTCAAATGGTAAGGCCCATCATAAACTGAAGGTATTTCCTAAACTTTATTATATTACAATGTATAGTATGTGAGAAAATAAGTTCATATATTAAAACCAGTTATTTCCTCAAGCAATAGTCTTGTAACTGTCAGTACCATCATCTCAGACTTGAATTTCAAAATAAAAATATCGATCCTCTTTAGGTCCAAGGTGGATCCTGTTTGGCACCTGGAAGTATCTGCAGTAAATGTCCTTCCTCCTGAAGTGAGAAGGGATTTGGTTTCTAGGACTAGAATATTAACTACTTCCTCCTTCTAGAAGCATCCCTGGAGAGAGATAGGGTAAGTGGTGCAGAAGAAAAAATAACAACCACATACACCCAAGGGCACAGATGTTCTTTTTCCAGCCAGTTGCCAAAAGGTGAGAACATCCAATCTTTCTATTTCACGGATGCCTTCAACTTCCCAAATAAATTGATTTTTAAGAGAAAAAGGAAAAAAAAAAAAAAAGATTAAAAAGACAAAAAAAAAAAAAAAAAGAGAGAAGAACTGCTGGGTTTGTTTACTGGATAGTACCAACACATCCCTTTTCCACTGCTCTTGACACTAATGAGTATCCATCCATACAGGGATAGCAAAAGTGAAATTCAGAGGACTTGACTCCTGAATGCGATTACAAATGCATTTTCATTCTGAAATTCAAATGAAAATTACAGGTGGATGTAGAGTGGCTCTGGAGTCATTAGGGGTGCTCAAGAGGTCATGAGAGTGTGGAAAAAGAAAACCAGAAAGAGGTTTGATTCTTGAGTGTTAAGGGTGAAGTGGACAAGAGTGGAAGGTAGGACTGAATGGACCTTTGCATTACCAATGTTAAGGATGTCTGATGATACAAACTTTATGAAGGCCTTTTTCAATTAGAGGCAAACACTCTCACACCTTCCCTTAAGTCATGAAAACCCCAGCATTTCTACAGATGCTGAAGAAGTTTTGGGGTATAATAAGGATTTAACTCCTACTGGGTCACAGCATGAAGGAATACCAAAGCCTATGTTTTTATTTCTGTGGCTTTATTGCACACACTTCCCTTGCCCTTAAAGCAAGATGTCACAGGACTGGAAGAGAAGTGTTTTTCTACCATAATAAGCACAGGGACTCAGTAACAGTGATTTATCCTCAAGATTATGGCAGTACAAAACAGTTGCAAACTGGATTGATTCACCACCTGTTGAATTTCACCATTCACTAGGATAGCCACTCACAACTTTGTCCACTGTTGAAAAATATCTAAGAGTCCAAACCAGGTCAGGCTGAACCTGTGGTTGACTCAGAGAGAGGTAATCATTCCCTTCGGTGATTGTTTGAGAAAAGACCTTACACTGACAAGCTATCTGATGGATGAGTGGGGATGTTTTTCACCTTGTATCTGCCTGGCAATGGCAGTGCTCAAGGTCTTGAATTACTTGCCAATTACAGCTCACTTCCGAGAACCAGGCTGAGGTCAAGACTGTAATCAGCTTCGACTACATCCAAATAACCATGTACCTGGTTACTGAGACAATCATATTTTAAACAATGCAAAACATTTAATACTATGATAAGAAAAAGTTATAGTTTTCATTACTGTTCTTCAATTATAAAAGAAAAAAAGAAATCTGCTTTAATCCAAGTAGTGATACTGATAGCACAAAGTATTGAACATGGTACTTGGAACTATACTTCTATACTTCCTGATCCTATACATCCACATAACACAGTGATGTCTAAAAATGTTAGTGAATATAGAAAATACACCAATACTGAATTTGTTACTTCATCACTGCAATAAATACTCACTACAGAACTTCAGAAAAACAAAAATCTGTGCATGAAAAGTTAAATTTTATCATTTTTCCTGACTGGAAAATATCTCTTTATAAATTAAGAGTAGTGACACTGCAGGTTTATAATCAGAAGAAAAATTTCCAGAGTAATAAATCTTTAAGAAGGAACAGAAAATATAAAAATGGGAGGAATGGGGATCTTGCAAAGAGGAAAAAAATACATCTTTATACTCACCTATATTCATAAGGACAAATAACTGCAGATATTTTTTTCTAAAAGTTAGATAACCCAGTAACAAATGGGACAGTTCTGAAGCAGCACTCCTAATTCAACATGTTATTTCACTTTTTATGGTAGGCTAATATACAATGAACAAAACCACAGGAGGTAGTACACTTGTACTAATCCATATCAGGCTTCACAACAGAAGGTCACATCTTTAATATGGTTATTTCAAAGGAAAAAAACCAAAATTGCCAAAGATTTTCTAATGAACTCTTCTAATGAAAAAGATAGGAATTCACGCTTGTCTTTAGCTCTGTGTAGACTCACTAAGGTAAATATCTCTATTTTACATGAAAGTATAAGATAAGCTAATTAATGCTCAGATGCATTAGTGGTAAATTATCAAGTATGGGCAAGGCAGGGATATTATCTCCTACCTCTGACCTGTCTGAGAACAGTTTTGAATCCTGTGTCCAGTTTGAATGTCAATCCTCTAAGTAGTTTATTAAAAACTGAAAAATGTTCAGAAAAGAACCACAAAACTTATTTTTAATCTCGAAAGCAAATGGTACAAGTGCTAAAATATTTTTTCTTACTTTTTCAGAGAAAAGTGAAGTTCCTAAACACAGATTAAAAGTTAATCTACAAAGATTAAAGATATATGATGCTACATAGTATTTTAAATCTAGCAAAGAATAGGCCAAGGTATTACATAGGTAGCTCTTGAGCTAGATCGCAACAAAAGCCAAAAGTGGATACACATTTCTAGCATTGAAAGCAATTAAATGCTGGGCCAGCTTGTCAAAGGATGTCATGATGAATCTTTAACTTGGGATTTCACAGTGGGATTACTTTTTAAATAGGAATGTTTTAGGTCTATCAATTATTGGTTCAGTCAAAAAATCCTAACATTCAGAAAGTGATTGCTTCTTAAAATAGTCATGTAAGAGAATGGTAAGGAGGCAAAGAGAAAAATAAGTAGCATTTAAAGTATGACTTTTAGTAGATTATTATGATTTTTGGAATGATAATTCAAAAGTGATGTCTTCTCACTGAACGGGTCAGCATCTGAGCTGATTGAAAATTCATTCCTGTCTTAAAGACATTTTTATTCTTGCTGAACTGTTAAAGCAATTTTGATTGTGGGCAAATGAACTACATTTTGTTATATCTCAATTGCCAGCTTGCTAAGCAACAATTTCAGCGTCATATTCTGCTTTTGATTATACCTCTCTACTTCTGAAAACAGTTATTCATGTTCTGGTAAACCTGATTCATCTCAAATTACTTTTCCAGCCTTAAAATTTGCCAGAATGTGGATTCTGAGCTTTGTGACAATGAGTAAGAGGAAAAGAGCTCTAACTTGCCTTCAAACCCCGAATGGTTTTCAAGCATGGCATTTACATTGCCACATTTGTGTAAGAGCAGGACTTTTATTTGTAAAATGTGTCTTAGAAGTCTTAAACTCAAAGTTAATTAAAACAGTTTAGATTGATGTTGTATGAAATATACATAGTGAACATTTTTAAGTAATTTTTGTTCAAATATATTAAAAATTCAGAAAACTCAAACTGTGTGTAATTCCTTTTATCACCAGCTGCAAGCTACAAATGAAGCAAGGCAGACCTCCTATCCTTGGGATCTTGCTAGGTATTCAGTGCCAAACATTTTTTTGAGAGCACAGGTACTTACTGCCTTGCAAATATAAATTTAAACCCCAGACTTCAAAGGAGGCAACTCAGATGGCATGTTAATATATTTTAAATATTTACCGTGTATCCTAAGGCTAAATAAAATTTGACTCAGCATGGAAAAAGGTTTTTTCTAATGAAAAATTAGTCAAGGACTTTACTCAGATGATAGATTACTTTCTAAGTGGACAGAATACACCCCGCTATGGTTGCAGAATATAGTCTCATCCTCCAAGGGAGCAAAGTTACTGCACATGAGCATTATGGATTAGCTGCACAAATTTGGGCTTTCCAGAAACATCAGGTTCACTATACATGCACTACAAGATAAATCTCTGCCTGCTTTTTAAGCGCAACAGGCAAGCATGGGCTGCCACTGTCAGAGAAAAATACACAGGCTGCGTCTTATTTCTGTTGTTCCTGAAACCTCCTCAGACACAGGCAAGAGGTGGCTGTATATAGATGATTTTTTTCCACCAGCAGCAATTTTCTTTCCTGGTGACCTACAGCCACCCCATCACTTGGTAAAGGCACAGTTAGAAAAAATGCTGAGTATTGAGTATGAGCTTCTGCTACCAAAAGAACAGATCAACTTGTAGATGGCTTGTTTGCTGCATTTGAAATCCTTGACCAGGTATTTTCCAAGAAAATGTGTCTGAAAAGCAACAAATAACATGTGAGCTGCAAGATGACTGTCTGATATTCTGAAAAGGCCTTTTGAAAAGCAGGGTGGGAGGGGAGAATAGTTAATTTCTGGGCCTCACTGATGTGACAGGCTGTGTCACCTTATCAGTCAAGGTGTTAAAGAAAGTTTCTGATAAAATTACTCCAATACTCCTAATGCATACAGCAGATATACACATATACTAGTATAATAATTTATCTTTAATACAAGAGAGGGCATAGGGTTTTCTAAATGGAGAAAACAGTAGCAATTAACCTTGAAATGTATTATATTAGCTTTGAAATATTTGTAAACTAGGTAATAAGAATGCTTTAATATGTCTTCTCATAACGCATTAGTGGACTCAGACTGTTTTTCAAGAAAATACTAATCTTGGTAACAACACAGTTTTCACAATACTGTAATATAGGTGCAACACTAACCTATGAGTTGAAGTAGTCAAGAGTATAGGTATTTCTTACAACTACTTAAGTGAATTGGATAGTTTAGGTAGAAAAATGGCATTCTTGAGGACTCAGCTAAACAAGTAGTTTCTACAAGAAGAGGTCTCTTACCAATTCTTATCAATTATTCATTTGCGCTAAGCCGGAGAGACAGTAAGTATGGATAATATAAAGGGTCCAAAAGGCATCTATTTTTGTAAGTGTCCCAGCAAATATTCACGCAACTGCAAGGTGTGACACTCCTTACATACTGCATGTAACTCACCTTTTGCTTCTACCTTGAAAGTCATATATCTTACAGTTTTGGGTTGTGGGCTCATTAGGACTTTCTCCAGAACTTTTTCTCTCCCCTCTCATCACACACATACATAGAAAATTGTACCTTTGTATTTGGTCAATCCCATCAATGATTTCAACACAAGATTATGTAACTTCTTAGCTGTGTGTGTAACGGCATGCTTGCCTTTGCAACAGCAAGCCATCGCTGAACACAAAAGCTTGTCAGTCTGATGGAAAAGGGTCATGGACCAAAAAAACCAGTCAGGTCATTTCATGTAACTCAGTCCTGCTCCCCTCCAACAGGGATATTTAAATAAAGCTATTTATACAAAACGTAATTTGGAAGGGAAATTTGTCATAAAAAGTGAAACCAAATGAGATTTACTCAAAGTATAGGCAAAGAGAAGACGAATCAGGTCTGTACCAATACTTCCCTATCAAACCTTCCTGATGTAGGGGTAGACCCTGGAGTACAAGAGTCTGTTCTGATGTGCCTACAACATTTGCTGAGTGTTATGCATTATCATATCCAGTGAAGATATCTTCCTTAATGTCCTAAACAATCCACTTCTCTAATAATCCTTTCTCTTTTCTGCTCCAGACATACAGGTTTATTTTGTTGGAATTTTCTGTATTAGAATTTGTTGCTAGTAATGAATGTTAAACTTATAATCATACTTCTTCTATGTAAAAGTACACAAGATTTCCTACAACAACTTTGATATAACTACTGGGAAATAAATATCTGGTTAATAAATGGGTATTCACCTGATTTAATCTCTTTTTCTTTCATTATCTCACATTATCAACAATAAGAAGATAGCTGTTGTGGCCTGCTTTGGATAATCCAAGCTTTGTCTGTCTGTTTGAAGAAGAATAATTTTTGGCCTACTGATCCAAAAAAGAGAACGTGCCTGGAGAAGCATATATATTAATGCTTCTGTAGTGTTATCAGAAAATGACAGTAAGGGCCATCAGAAATAAAGATTGGACAACTACAATCAGAAATTGCTCCTAGAGATACCACTGGGGAAAATGACTGCAGAAATCAAAACCAGAGATGTGTATCAGATTAAATCATCTGCCTCATTATATTTAGGCAGCATTCAGCCTGGCTGGATGAAATTTTCTACCAGGTGCTGAACAATTCATCAATAGCTGCCAAAGAAATATTTTTTTTTAAAAAAAAAAAAAAGCTAAAACACAAGGTCTTCTTTATAACCTTAAGAAGATACACAATCATTTGTAATTCTATATGAAGAAATTTGGGGAGAGAATTCAGGAAGGGGCCACAGGGCAATGTGAAAATACAAAGTATAATACTAAATAATAAGGCTGTCTAGCACACTTTCAGTGATGCTGCTTTATCTTTCACTTTTGTTATAAGAACACGTAAGACTAAAATGATTTAGCAAATGTAACTGACCTAATCAGGCAACTGAAAAAAAAAAAAAAAACCCCAGGAAAATTCAACTAATCTTTCTTACTCCATGAGTGAGAGCATGAGAAGGTAAAATAACTGGAAATAAGCCATTTTAATGTGATTATTGTGATGTTCATCCACATGGGTCTACCTGAATCGGATCATGGAGTCTTACAGTGCAGTGCAGAAGATGGTATATTGGCCAGAGATTAGCCAAAACAACTGGCAGACTGAGTTAATCACAATGCAAAGCTTATAATCATGACAATGCAAGGACCTACCAAAACCTTAGTAAGGATTTTCACAGTGATCCTATTAAACTACAGAATGCAATGATATATGTAATCTGTGATGTTAGGGAGATACCAGCTTGAAACCACATGAAATAAAGTTCCTAAAATTTGGAGTTACTATTTTCTAATAAAAGAAACATTGAGCTAAATATACAGAAGTTATATTTTAAATAGCCTTAAACTAAAAGACATGAGGTCAAAACTGGACTGCAAGTTAACGTAAGGGCCAAAGCTGAGCATTTGTTTGCATTGTATGTGAGCAAAATGAATGCAGTCTGAATTCAGAGTGTGCGTATCTAATATGTCTAAATCCATACATCCTTGTTATGTCAAAAAGTCTCACTTTCTGAAGCTGAGGAATATTTTGAGTGAAGGTGACTGATAGGAAAATCAGACAGAAAAATATAACAAAAATTAGGAATTCTATATGAAGATGCATTAGATGGCCAAAATGTTGCAATTGGGCAATGAAGAGAGAAGTTTTCTTCTTCATTTTCCTTCTGTGGTATAGTAGCTACATTAGTCAGAAATGTGAGAGAAATGGTGAACACATGGAAAAAAGAGAAATAACAATTTCAATGAATTATGATGTATAGAAAACTTACATAGGAAACTAAAGGCAAAGGAGAAAATCCATTACTGAAAGACCTAAAGAGCTGGGGATAAACTTTTAGAGTTTGTATTTGGGTTGGTTATTTCTAAAATATATTAGGAAAAAAAGGAAGCATATTAACAAGGGTAGCATCATTAAGTTAATATAGCAAGTGCAGTTGATCTTCCTGATTTCTGAGACATCTACCAGATGACTGACACTGAGCTAATGTCCAGAAAACATATGCTGCCTACTTAAAAGGGAGGGTAAATCTGGGAGTGATGCAGAGAAACAAACATGACTCATTAGGTGAAGATAAGGGAAGAAAACTGGAATCAGACACTGTTTTTTAACGCTAGCAAAAGGGAAAAAATTGTGAAATGAAGTGATTACTCCTTCTTCCCTTGTCATCTTCAGAACATGTCAAGGTTTTGCATTGACCCCACCTAACTTGGGAAAGACTGTAACTCTCATAATTTGAGAATATCACTAACCTTAACAGATAGATCCCAAATTAAAAAGATCACTTGTGCTTACTTGGTCTCTCATCAAATGCATTTCATGGTTTAGTCAAAACATCAAAAAAGCCAATGGATAAAAGTTATTGCCTTGTGGATTACAGGAATGTAAAGCACATGATCTGACAACTCCTTTTTACTTCATGTATCAACTTGTGAAATTTACTAGTCTGGCTTGATTTTCCCGATATCTTTGCATACATCAGGAGATAATTCTATTTAGTGTTGTAAAGCATTTTGAATTCTACAGAAAAAAAAAGTGCAGAAAGTATTATTAGCATCAATATACTTCTAAACAGAATGGGTACACCTGATTTCACTAGCCAGGTTATTTTCTTATGCCTACCAAGTTCAGCACACCATTTTCCCCCTAATCATTCACAAAACTGTGTTCTTAGAAAATGTTTACTCTTCTACTCAGTAGACCATGAAACTAATTAGCTTTAAATATCTTGCTTAAAAAAATCCATAACATCAATTTGCTTTATTGAGTTTTGATAATTAAAAAAGACATAGGTTTTGTTTGGGTTTTTTTTTTTTTGCTATTTCATCTTTAAGTACTGAAAAGTAATTAAAGTTCTCAAAACTTGGTAGAAATTGTGCATATTTCAATTTGTAGCACCCAAATTTACTGATAGCTAAGATAGTGAAAAAGCAAAAAAAGAGAGTCAAGAAATGTAACTAGGGGGCATTTATAGATTTTCATTAAAAGGGAATTCAGCCTTATGGATGATATGTAAAAGTAAAGGCACTTACAGCGATAGGCAAACACTGTACGGTATATAATTTTCCTTTGCTTATGGTGGCTCTTTGACAGTAGGAATGTAGCATTTACTTATTCAAAGTAAATAAATAAAACAGATACTTTGAAAATATAAATTCTATATTGAGTAGCCAGGAGAAAGTAGGGGAAGTAAATATCAGAATTTGTCTCCTTGGGAGAGATAAAACAGAATCCCATCTCTTTCTCATACCCAGGTTATTCTCATAAAATTCTGTAAGTTGTCACCTAAAACTACAAAAGAGTAAAACTGAGCAATAAGGTTCTAGTATTCTTCCATTTCATAGTAGATGAGCCAATTTCCATTTATTCAAAGTCCCATTCTATATGAGATAACTAATAACCAAACTGCAACAGGAATGAGACCCTTGTGTTCATGAACTGCATTGCAACTATTCACCATAGAGGAAAGCTGAGAGTTCTCTGACCAGCTCTTTGCTTACTTGGGTCTAATTATTTTTCTTCTTTTTTTTAAAAAAGGTTAATTATAAACTAGTAAGTTTGCAAAAGGTATTGTATTGATAACTCAGTGTAGTGCTTTATCCATCTCTTTCTTTGACATCTTTTCTTTTGTAGTTACAGTATTTACCTACTTTGGTTTCTGTGGATGTAAAGCACTAGACAAGCACATTATTTTCAGGAATGACAGTCTTGTCACTAAGAAGCTCTTCAGCAGACACTGCCCTGGGAACACTAGAAGGTTTTTCAACAGTGGACCAGCCTCAGAAGATGATTCGGAGATGTCAGACTGCTTAAAGCAGGCAAGTAAGGACTCAAGGCACCTATTACAAATTTCCTTGGCTAGCAAGTTTCTTTTCTTACTGCCTATTTCTGTTTTTTAAAATTGTATCCAGAACTTGAGGCTTCTAGTATGAAAAAAACCAGAAGGGGAAGAGCTTTCCTCTTACGCATTCTGCCCAGTAGTGGCCTGTTGACCAGCCATCAGGATGCATAACCTGGTCATGTGCTTACATGTGCATACCTCCAAATCAACTAAAATGCATGCCCCTCTCCACAAGTGACTCGCTAGTGCTGTTTGAGCAGACAGAAATATTTAATCAGGGAAAACTTCACTGGAGTTCCATGTTAAAGATTTCTATCTACTGCTCGCTCACCCACATCTGAGTAGTTGTTTCAACAGCTGTTTTAATTCAATTTATCTTGTTATATACGAAGACTTAATTGAACAAATTACTTCTAAGGAATGCCTGAAATTGCTAATATTAAAATTTCTATCATCTCTTTTTCTTTTGCACACTGTCAGCTCAAGCTAATCATTTCACATATTGGTCCATGATTGCTTTCATACCTCATAATTATGCGCATAACTCTCTTTGACATCAAGACTGATCTTAAGAAAATGGCAGAAAAGCCTCTATGTTTATTACAAGCTATTTCTAGTATGAAGTGCTAGTGACTATGAATCCCCTGAAATGAATATTCCTCTGTTTCCATCCATGAACAACACTGTGAAGAGGGATGTCACTACGGAAATGTTGAATTTCCCAGCAGATCATAGCCTGGATGACAAAACATCTTCAGTGGCTGCTAATTTCAGAGCAACCACAAGTAACTTCAGCCTTGTTGCCAGTCATACCCAGTCCTTGTCAAAACCAGTTGTAATTATCACAAGCAACTCCCCATGTGTCCGCGGTTTTGCTCTGTTGAATGGGAAGTCGTCAATAGCCAGGATTATTAAAGTGGGATTAGAAGCTGCTTTGACATTTTAGAGGAATCCAGTGTTTCGGTAATTTAACTGAATTATTACAATTTTAGCTGCAAAGTTCTACTCCAGTCACTCTCAGGGCTCCTAAGCAAGATTAGATAGACACCAATAATATAGAAACATGGAATCCACATTTCACAGTAACATATATGATTACTTACGCCATTTTTTTTCCTGTTAGAGGTACATATGATCCTTATATATAAAGATCACAATCTTTTCAGAAAAGTACTAAAAGTATGCTGAAATCATTTAAACTGATATCCTGAATATCCTTGTATCTTGTTTTAATTCTGAATGACTTTTGGAAAAACTTGCCATACAAGCAATACGATTGATTTTAAATTTATATCTAGGTGTGAACAAACTTTCCTCATTAGGTATCAATACAATACTCTTTACACCTAATATATTACTGTTTCAAAAAATCAGTAAAGTTTATTAAGGAGGACATAACATAATTCATGAAGAGTTAAATATTTAATCTAGAGACAAAGTCTGTGCAATCCACAACCCATGAGAGTGAATAAATCTGTTCTGCTACTTATCACTTTAGGAGCTGTCATACAATATTAAAAACATCTATTTGAAAATACTTTTATAACAACAGTAAAACCACTCAGCAGTTAAAGGCAACTAGGCAAAACCACAGAAAGCATACTGTTACCTAAGTGAGTGCAATACATCATAAAATAATATTTAACCTAGAGATAAAGTCTCTGCAACCTACAAGCTACAAAGTGTATAAATCTATTCTGCTACTTATCACTTTAAGAGCTGTCATACAATATTAAAAACATCTATTTGAAAATACTTCTACAACAACAACAACAGAATCACTCACCAGTTGAAGGCAACTGGGCAAAACCACAGAAAGCACACTGTTATCTAAGTGAGTGCAGTACATCAGAAAATAAGTATAAGCAAGTATATACCATTTTTATTCTGAAAATATGTTATTATTTTCATAAGTAATTCAAATAATTGCATACTATTATTATTATACACATTATTTGTATTGAAGAGTCTGAAGAAAGCAGAATATTACTTACACTTATGATAGTTATTATGATACTGAAAAGAGGAAAATGAGATTTTGCTATCGATTTACATAAATTGCCCTGATTCTTCCAAAGTAATGTGGAAGTGGTTCATAAAGTTCAGAATCATGACAAACCAGTGTAGGAAGGAAGATAAGTTAGCTTCAAGCTTCTGTTACGATGATAGGGACTAATTCTGAAACCTAGCCTAGATTTCTACCAAAGCTTCGGTGTGATTCAGAGAGTTCAGATTTAGCATCCTGCTTTGGGTGCATTATGTTACAGATTATTACTGAATCTGTGCATGATTTCCAGATAAATGTAGGATGTGTTTTATAAGCCATAAACTATTCATTTGTATGAAACATGCAAAAAGATTTCATTGGGACATACCAACCTTTGAGAAAAAAGCAAGAAGGGCTATAACCCATCCAAAACCAGACAACTGCAAATGTCCTTATAACAAAAAACATTTTCAGAAAACTGAGACCAGCTTCCTCACTGATTACTGGAAAAGCATATGGATAGTCCGAGTACACTTGTAAAGTTAGTTTTTTCTTAACATTCTACTTAAAAACATCTCTAACATTTGCACAATTTTATGATGCATGTACTTTCCATTCTTTGGTGGAAACAGATAGCCTTGATGCTTAAAATCATAACAATTTTTTCAGCTCCCCAGTAGAAGTGTATAAATCTTCTTCTTTTTTCTATTGCAATCAATTCAGATCTTTAATTCTTAAGTTTAAGAAAAAAATGGGAAATAAACCTGCCCTGTTCCTGAACTATGAGAAAACAAGTTCATAAGTGCATGCAATTTACCTAAGCCCCATTTCCATACATCATTGTTTATATCTATTACTTGATTGCCATGTACCATGCCTTTTATCTCATTCACAGCAGTTGAACACCAGAGAGGAATGGGGCATATATGTCTTCCTGCGGTTTCATCTAGCTGGCATGCTGGAAGCCTGTCCTGCACTAGGTAAAAAGAAACTTTAAGACTCTGCACACACAGACTTCCAGTTTTTGGCTAGTGAGGCGGACAAAACAGGCAGCTGCATGAGAAACTTATTTCTTACAGAAATCTTACAACCGCTTACAGGCAGCTCTACTATATTTCTAATTGTCTTTCCATTATCAGCTTCCCTAGCCATTAAAACAAGTAGAGACAACAATCAAGTGCTAAATTTTGCTTGGGAACCCGACCAGATGTGACAATCAGACTCGACAGAGCACACACAAACCTGCTGACCAACCTAAAAAGTAAATATTGCCTTTTTTTCTGAATCTCTTCAGCTTCTAATGCCGGAGATAACTTTTATCATAACATTTCTCAAGTTGTTTGACATTTCTATTTACAACTGATCACAAACCAAAAAGAAAAGTAGAATTTCATACATTTCATACATCTCTCCATTGACATTTAAACTCCATATAATGCACTCTAATGGATACATAAATTCTTTATAAAAATGCACTTGATAACACATTTTTATGAGTCCCTGCAGGGTTTTCAGATTCTGTAATCAATACTAGCAAGTCCACACAAGACAGCAACACTGACAGAGAAACAGTTGAGTGAACTTCCTTATTTAAAATCACTGCGTTTCTCGAAAGGGTTACATAAACAGGATTACTTTTGACCTTTTCATGGGAGCAAATTTTGCTAATATTCTTACTCGTTAACACATGAAACCACAATCTCTCAGTCAACAAAGTTCCCCTTTTCATAGACATAAGTATATACACTGTACTCAAATGCTAGCTTACAGGAAGATTTAGGAATACAATATTTCTTCAATATTTGAGAAACAGATGATTTCAGTCTGGAACCTAATAAAACACTGGGATGCAATGAATATCATTACGTTATCAACCATGCTACAATCAATGTTTTTTTAGACTAACTTTTCATATGGTAAGAATAACAGCACTTTTAGAAATAAGGTAAAAATAATCACTATTCTGCTAGCTTTTACAAATAAAAAGCACATTTAAAATACAGCAAGGTTCCTTGTTTTCATTTTTACTGCTTTATACACAATATTGCTAAGAAGAAAGGAGGTGATCTGTCTGAGATAAACAAAGCATCAAGCAACAAAACTTGCATTTGGTTGCCCTAAGTGAATGTTCAAGTTGCTTATTTGGAATCTGAGTATTGTAGTTCTTCCTCAAGCACGTTTTAAAATATTAACAGTAAATTAAATATTCAACAGGTTTTTAAATACTATAAAAGATATATCTTGGTATTATAACAATCCCAGTACAGACGATGTTAACATGAATAGATTACAAGACAATTTTGAATAGATTACAATACAATTTTAAGGAAATAGAATGGTATTTGCATGTTAACATCCTGAAATCTGCTTTGACCTCTACTACTTTAAATTTGCAGATTTAAAACAGGAATTAAGAGACTCGGATTTCAAGGCATTTTCTCTCTCCATCTAAGTTCCTACTTGCAGTATTCAGGATACCAGTTTATTTTTCCCATGAAAGAAAATCACCGCAACTTTAGCATCAACAACACACAGCCGCTGATGTGCACGTCACCCTCGGGGTGACTCAGGTAGCGCCTTACATCCAGTTTACAGGTGCCCCTTGCCTCACCGCAAGAGAATAACCAGAACAGAAAAATGACAAGCCACTGAAAAGCACTCCCTTACCTTCTAAACCTGCTTCAATCAGCCCAAACTGTTCCAACACTTTAACAAAAAGCACAATCACGATCAAAACTGCTATCATTTCAAGCCCTTCCAAGTTCATGATGAGTTAGGTCATGGTCTGACCACCGCCACCGAGGAAAGTGCTCTTCTGCCTGGCTTTCTTTGCAAAGCCATCAAACTAGGCGCAGAAGGCTCCTGCGAGGGAAGGGGGCGAGCGGGAGGGGAGCGGCAGGGAACACATCCTGTCTCCCCGAGCAGAGGCCGGGAGAGGCAGGCGGCTGCGCTCCGGCCTGCCGGCATCACCCGGCTGCGCCGCGGCCCCGCAGCCATGCGGGAAGCGAGGGGCCGGCCGCCCCGGGGACCCCCCCGAGGTCACCCGGGAAATGTCGCCGGGAAAGCCGCCGGCGGCGCGTCTGGGCGGGAGCCGGGGCCGCCGCCGCTCCTCGGGCCCCGCGGCGGGAGGCGGCATCGGTGCGGAGAGCCCGTTGCCCGGGAAACGGGGGACCGGGACGCGCGGTGGGCGCCGAGGGGCGGCACGGGCCTGGCAGCGGCGAGAGCGGGGATGCGGGATGCGGGATGCGGGATGCGGGATGCAGCCGCTGCCTTTGGGAAGGTGCTCACAGGGAGCCGGGGCCAGAGGCGCCCCTCACCCCGTCCTCTGCTTGCGCTGGGGGAGGGATGGGGCAGGGGGCCGCTCACCAACTTCGCAGTTAGTTCCGCCGGGCGAATACCCGCCTCAGCGCTGGGAGGTACAGACTCTTGCATGTGGCAAGCGATACGCAGCGTTTTACACTTAGCATTCAGAATCTTAGAATTCAGAATCCTTTTTTTGTAATTAAAGCAAACCCCCAAGTACGCTGTCTCCAATTCTTTAAGGCTTATTACGTGGGCTTATTTGGAAAAACACAAATCGAAAAGGACGGATTGAGAAGGAGAAGGAAAAGCAAGCTCAGTATTTTTCCAGGGTTCTCACTTCAGTAACATTTGCTAAACAACGTCTTTTCCACGGAAAATATCAGTGGTGAAATACACAAATACTGACCACAGGACTGAACTGGCGTCTTACACCAGTAACAGCCGCTGGCCTATCTACAGCAGCGTGCGGCACTGGCGTTGTTACGTGGCACACAACACTAGTCATGGTAAGGATTTACTCTTTAAAGCCCTTAATAATTTAGCTTCTAAGAAAGAATTTACATTAGAAAAACAGTGTCTCTATTGCAGCAAAAATGAGAAGGGGAGTAATTGCAACAAATTGAATCCGGTCTGGTAGAGTACTGTCCCCCACACGGTTGGAATCAGTGACTGCCAAGGGCTTGGTTTCTTCCTTTCCTTGGATAAGATTCAAAAAAAGTCATTGTGTCATGTGAGAACTGGCAGCCACTTCTAAGTCCCCCAGGTATACTTGCATTATGATGGCTGTTTCCGTTACTGGAAACAGTGGAATGAAGTAGGAGTAAGGGGGCTATTAGAATTAGACATAAGTTGCAGTAGATAAGGTACCTTTCTTCCTACAGTAGATAGATAAACCCATACAGCGTAATGCTCACATGTCACTACTCTGTGCTTTTTTGCTCAGAGTTGGACTCCCTGAAGCTGCTTAGACTTTTTCTGTGAGAAAACCTAAGGTTTAACACTCCATCCTAAATACTGTATTTGTTTTAGTTATGCAGGCCGCTTTTCCTTGGGTATCTTTACCTTTATTTGCTGAAAACTTCCTCCTTACAGTCATCTTCTTTCTCATTTAATCCTTGTTCCAAACAAGGCTAAATATGTTTCCCCTCTAAGCTATCTTATCAATGGCTTTAAGGACAGTAGGTCCAGCTCTCCTTCAATGTGGGACTAAAATGGGCTAATTTATCACCACCAGCAACGTAACCTCTGCAATCTATATGCCTTTACTCAAAAGGCTGATACAAGTTGTGTTTGGGTGCATGCACCATTGCCACATGAACTGACATACTCATTCTCATTAATAGCTTCCATTAATATTGGTCTACTGAAAATGTTAAAATGAAATGAATGCTCGCATTCCTGCCTGCTTAAAAGTGGAGTTGACTCTGTTGACAGCTAGGGTTACAAACTTCATGACATAATTATTTCTCTCTCCAAGTACCTTGCCAAAACCAGTGAAGCGGCCTGTTGGTTTCTTCTTTGCCGTCCATTAAAAAAAAAAAAAGTAAGTTATCTTCATTTACCCATACAGTTTTATCAAAACATGATAGGAAGAATATAGCTAACATACAAATATTGAAACCCTATTTTCGCTCTTGTCTAAATACCCAAGCCTTAATATATTGTGGAATTAAATTTGGAAAAGGTCTACAAGATAAGTAGGAATGTCGGAAATAGGAATGGCAGGAAAGATATTAATGCATAAATTACCATGCCATATAGGTGTTTTTTACACAACAGCAGGTAGCTGTGTTTTTCTTACATATAACTGCAGATAAAAGGTTTCAGCCTAGAAAGTGTTATAGATGCTGTCTCCTTTTCATCAAAGCATTTTGCAGGTTCTTAGTTTTTATCATGAGAGTAAATATATTAAATTGAAGTCACTAGTTATATTATGAGCTATAGACATATCTAAATGGTCACTTCTCATCCAGTGATGGAGCTCTAAACGAAAATACAATGACTCTATTTACATTACTATGACTAAGATCCTTGATACCATTAACCTTACTGCAATATTGCTTAATGCTATGTATCATGAAATGTTAATGTTAAAAAAAGACCCAATCAATTTAGACTGAAAAGTGATGAGTGGGTCTACTGATGGACTCTCAGCAATGGTTATATTTCTTTCTTACATTTCCTTTTCTTATGTGCTCATATTCATCTGGATGCTGTTAAGCCACCTGCAGGTGTTCATCATGGCTTCCAGGAGGATGATTACTATCCGCTGATATTCCTTACCACCTAGTAAAATAGTTTATTGGAGCCTGGTCTGCATAAGTCAAAAGCAGTTGGAGTTGGTTAAAAAGTTCAGATTAGCGATCCGAGCTAACCTTGATGACTTTGCATAAAGCAAAGTGGGATGCACACATGCACTGCTGCACTAACAGATTTTGGGGAAGGGTATCATTGGCAGGGGGGTAGTTAGTGCTAGAGCTAACTGGCAGAGCTGGGTGCCTGTCCTAAAGAGGACGCTTATGCAGAGCAAGAGGAAGCTGAAGTGGAACAGCACCAGCAGGAGTCCCATGTCATACATAAAGTCTGAGAACAGAACCTCTAATAGAAGCTACAGTTTCTTGATTTTGACTGAGAACAGAACCTCTAATAGAAGCTACAGTTTCTTGATTTTGACTGAGAACAACCTAAGTAATATTTTTAAGCATGGATATGATGAAGGTAAAAATCATGCTGCAAAGCTAGAGCAATCTAATGATTGCTTTAGAAGTGATGTCCCTGCAACTTATTACAAAGATAAATAATATTTTTCCCCATGTCAGCAAGCAGCAACAATTTTATGGCCTAGCATGGAGGTTGTATCTCACCCAAATTGTCTCTGGTCGTGGAGGGGGGGCAAGATGTAGTCATGAAGCAGAAGTTCTGGCTCTTCACACTTGGCATGTATTTAGATGGCAATGCATAAATCCTGTGTTTTTACAGAACAGATTAAAATAGAAAAAATTATGTACTATAATATTCATAAGCAGGCTTTTCAAAGACTCTGACATAAACATCCTCACCAGCCAGTTGAGACGTAATCCCAGTTGAAAAGTACATCTGAAGATCTGGATAATATCATAACATCACTCTTCAAAGGTTTTGGGTTGCTCTAAGTGTCAGAAGCAGCACAAAATCTGACAATATGTCAGTTATTCTAAATTATCTTCTGAATAGTATGTGGATATTCTGGATCCCTTAAAATAGAATTATATTTCAAGTTTATCCCTTTCCATATAGTGAAAATATGGCTCCCTGAATGTGGTAGTGTATATTTCTGGATATGGATGCAGATATATTAACTGTGACTATGAACTATATGTCATTAGAAGAGAGATATTTTTTCATCACATAGAAAAACACCATTGCAATAACTCCATCTTTACTGGAGGTCCTTAAACCTCATTGAAAAGAAAAAATCTTCAAAAAAGTTCAATGTCTTAAAAATGTCAGACAACTATATTTTAAAACTCTCTGTGGAAACTGAAGCTAAAACATACTTGGCTGTTGTAATTCCACAGATGAAGCTCAACTGTTCTCATGATTTGTTTGTGTTACCTATTTATTAGCAAGGATTTTTCTCCTAAGAAACTTAATGATTTTTCAAGTGTTTGCACTTGAGGGAACATATTGATCATTTTCCGAACTACAGAGAAAATCCTATCACATAGAATTTCAAGAGGATTATTAACTGTCATTTGTAAAACTCCTATGCATCTTCAGCAATGAAGAACTAATGCAGCAAGTTTCATTTCAAATTTTGAGATAGTCCGAGTGTGTCAAGGGATGGTGTTTTATGATATGTGCTTTAATTTGCTCTGAATGACACATGGCCTCAACTAGTTCATGTTCAATGCCTCGCAGAACTGTGGGATGTCACAGGTGGTACCAGGTCTCCAGCAGGTTATCTCACTATGCCTCACCAGGCCTGTTAATACAATGTGACCCACACCTCCAGTCAGTCAGTATTGTTCAAGAGACTCTGTTATTCTGCCAAAGTGTGAGTGCGTGAGCTGATGCTTGGGACACAAGTAGTTTCACTAAAACTTTCCTAGCCCTGTCAGCCCTGCAGCCCTTTAACCTAGGTATCACCTCTCATTTATTTCTCCCTTTATGCTCTCAAATCCAGGGTATATCTGATGTGTTCACTGCAACAGCTCTAAGATTCAATGGTTTCTTCTCTGTTAGACAACTAAAATTTTATTTTGGACTTCCATGGTTTTGCTCCTCAACTATTGTGACTGTCTCTTTTCTGTCCTTGTCAAGTGCTATCTTGGTCCTCTTTTTATCCACTCAGGATACTGCTGCAAAGCTTATCATTCTGGCTTACCAC
Organism: Pelecanus crispus; assembly: GCF_030463565.1. NCBI lineage: Eukaryota > Metazoa > Chordata > Aves > Pelecaniformes > Pelecanidae > Pelecanus > Pelecanus crispus. The sequence continues at coordinate 68,093,745 of NC_134646.1, read as the reverse complement.
TCCAGCTATCTCAGCCCTCCCTTTACATTTCTAATGAATCCACTTCATCATACACAAAATATTTGCCATCACCTTCAAGGCCAGTCTTAACACACTACTGCCACACCTAATCACTGTTGACTTTTAGAGAATACTGAGCAGTTAAACAGAGTTTCCAACTCTGCCCAATTAACCTACTTGGAGCACCAACAAGTTTCTTCCTAACAACCTGACGTTGTCTCTTTTCTTTTTTTTTCCCTGCAGACCTCTAGCATGTATGAACCTGATAAAAACAAATCCATGTGCCGAAGCAAACTTGTTGTAGGTTCAAACATCAGAGTCTTAGTTTTGCCAGGAGTTTTGTTTTCGTAGGAGGGTGATGCTAAGCCATCTTATTAGAGAAACTCACTGAAGGGTGTATTAGGATGCCTGAAGAATCAATGGGGATTGTACCATTTTTCTCCTAGTGAAAAAACATCTTACAAATAACTTATACCAACAATATGTTCAATAGTAATGTTTATCTCATTGATACTCAATGATTGTTAATGGTTGTTTTAAACCAGCTGACAAGGATAGATGGCCCTTCTATGTGAACAACTGTACAGAAACAAATGCTTGGGTTAGCAGTCTCAGCAGGCAGTCCTAACTAGTTCAGCTGCATGTGTGGTCTTTACAGCATAGGTTTGAAGAACGTTAGTGCAACAGTCCAGAGAGACATAAAGTAGTGACATTTACTATTTAAATGAACAGAAGATTTCTGTGCATTGAGCACCAAGACTTGGAGACTTTCAGCATGACACTCAGCAGAGCTACTCTTAAATTAATAGGCAGGAAATTATTCGTTACCTAAATTCTCTCCCCCTCTCCTGTCTTTATGCAACATAAATGCCTGTATTACCACTTCCATCCTCTGTTATTACACTCTTGGTGTCCAGTGAATATTTTTCTTTATAATGTGGTCATCTGCATACCAAAAATATGACTTCTTTTTTAAAAGATTAGTAATTCTATTGGTTATTTAGTCCTCATCACTCTATGATTTTTGAAAGCTGTTTTTATTTAAATCAGATTAGCTGCACTGGAAAGATTAGGTCTTGACTTACACCTTATCCACTTGGGTCTGGAAGGTGAACATGTTTCTATGTGAGTTAGTAACCTTCCAAAATGGCATGAAAATTTCAGGACCAAAGACAGACCCAGTGGAGACACAAAGAACAAACAAGTCACTGAAATTTGTTTACATATTAATCTTTAAAACTGTCAAAAGAGTGTTGCTCTTTCATTTTAATATCCTATAAGAATTTCTGCAAGAGGCCAGATAATATTTGCTTTGCTTTTATATTCACTGGCAAGATATGACGAAGAGAGCTCCGAATGTTCCAGGGAGTTCAGAAATGTAAACCAATATGAAATATGACATTTAATGAACCTCAGTTGTCAAAACAAACAAAAAACCAGTGGGATGCCTGAAAAGCCTCACTACAGTTAGGTATTTCTTTATTTTGTGTTTCCTATTGCATTCTCTGAATGCCTCATCAGTTTTTTGATTGATGTTCAATCCCCATATTCTCTTCCACCATGAAAATGACTAGGATCTGTGCAAATCCATTACTTCATTGTAGAAAAACAAGACCGACAGGCAACCATAGCTCCGTTTTGTGCAATTTACATGAGAAAGTAGAGTTAAGGGGTAGATGACTCTGAGAATGTGTCTGTTCCTCAGCTATAAAAAAGAATAAAGAATGAAAACACTAAACCAGAGTTACAGTAATTAAAGGGAGACAGATAGATAAAAGACGACAGCAGGCACGGATAGATATGGTATGGTCACTTAAGGGCTCTGAGTGGCCCAGGTCTGCCATGTTTAAAGCATAGACTACCACGAAACAAAGAAAGATCAAGCTTTTTCCATGAGACTTTTTGCTACCATTATTAGCACCGATAGCATTACAGTGTGTAAGAGAGCCCATATTTTCTTGTCATCTGTTGAAAACATAAAAGGGCCTACTCAAGTAGCAAGGTTGAGCATTGTAAGGACAGGCATCAAAGGATGCATACAGTGCATAATGGTCCAGTAAAACTCTTTCACCCAGCTGTCTGTCAGTTTACATGACTGAGAAAGGATTAATTTCCACAGGCTGTCAGGTGATTAAAATATTCTGCAGAGTAAAACAAACAAAAATTAAATGCTTTCCTTCACATGGAAGGACTTAAAAATGTATTTGAAGCAAGTAGATTGTGTCTGTGCTCTCTGTCTGGAAAAATACTACTGCTGAAATTGTGCTAGATATGTTAAAAAGAAAGTAATTTAAAGAGCTCCAGACCAATATTTTGATATCACCTGCGAAAACAGTAAAGTCTAAAACTGAACAGAGCTAAAGAAAGAGCAGTATGGAAGAAGGAGCTGGGAACCAGATAGGGTTCAAATGGCATCCTAAGACTGCTACCTACAAATTAATTTTAGAATGTAATTTAGATTCAGCCATGAATATAGCCTTATCAGAGGACAAGAGAACTGTGAAATTAAATATATAGATACCTATATACACAACATGGCAGTGGCTGGAGGTAACAGCGATTCGCATCTTACATTCTTCAGCATTATCAATACGCTTCAAAGCAAAATTCCTCCTTTGTAACTTCAGCCATTCTTTGGGTTTTCTTCCCTCTGAGGAATATCCCTCTGACACATTTGCAGTGTTTGCATCAGAAGAGAAAACTTGAGCTCCATATTCAAAGAAACCAACAGTGTCTGGCAGAGACAACCTACAGGAGCAAAGGCCGTTGCCAGTAGAGAGCTATTCCACGGAAATATAATGCAGCAGTACTGATGGCTGGAGCAGAGTCCACCACTTCTTTTCAGTCTTGCTGCATATGAGGAAGGCAGCCTATAGGAAGATGGCAAGATGAGTTTTCTTCTGTTTCCCAAAATCCACCTTCTCCACAATGGAGGCTGCACTGCTTCTTCAGTGAAAGGATCCTGCAGAGCTGAGCTGTGGTACGCATCCATCCAAACCCTACATAGGATCCCTGCAGTATCCCATTGCATGTCTTCCACCTCCCAGCAATAGAACCAGACTCAGGATTTTTCCCATGGTTATACCTCTATATACCCTACAAACCTAAAGCCATGACTTTTTGGCGCGTGTTTAGCAATCTGCCTGCCATGGCCTGTGGGCTTGACTACTTCCAGCTGGCAGAGTTTTGTGTCTTTATTTTTGAAGCAGTATTTTCATCTCATTGCCTGCAGCACTTTTCATTTCAGTATAGTTTTTCTTCATCTTCTCTGGCTGTTTTGTATCTTTACACTATTTTCTGCTGACATTGCCAATCACTAACAGCATGTGTCATTCTGTAGCTTCCTCTTTTGGATGAAGTTCTCATTTTTCTCCTTTGTCTCCAGCACTAATCACTTGAAATATGAATACCAAATTACAAAGAGAAAGTTTGCCTCTGCTTTTTCCAGGTTCCATTCTAAACTGTTATCGCAGTAGAGACTACCTTGCAGTTGAGCCACAGATTACTGTATTTTGACAATTTAGTTGTGTGTCAAGTGACAGTGATATCAGACCAGTTCTTTATCCATGTCACACATTAACTGTCTCTTCCTATCTGGTATCTCACTGTCAAAGTGAAATATTAGTGTAATCTTTTCTACACTGCCAAGCGATGGATGGATCAGAAATACTGGTACAGTAAGACAAAGCATCCTCTGAATTTATCAAAATACAGAAACATACATTCACTTCTCAATGAATAACATATTGGTATGAACCGCATGTGACATTCTACCCATTCAATATTAGGATTCTCAACTATGCTCAACTATGGCCGAATGTATGGTCTTCAATACATTACCAATGACACCCTAACAAACATCTTCTTTGCTGTGGCTTTCCACCATGCTCTTTTTGATAGTTCTGTCATTTCTACATAGGTAGTTTCTCCATATTTTTAAAAAACATACATGCAGATAGAATATGCTGGTTTTGACTACAGGAAGAACTGAACTTCCATCACATGTGTTTTCACAGATCCATTTACATTGTATTCTTGCTAGGTGGTCTTACAATATGTTAGTTAAGTAAGGCTCTAGCAAACATGGGATAAAATGCTACAAAAGAAAGCCCAGGATGTAGCTTTTTTCTTAATAATAGATTTAACCCAACTGCTAGCCTCTGTAAAAATAGTGGAGTACCTTGTTTTGATAAATGTAGGGAAAATACCAATGAATTATTTGATGTACTATTCAGAGAGTACCCAGAATGACTTTTAAAACTATGCTATAGTTCCTATATCTGGTAAGCTGTAAGTCATAGGTACAAAAGTCTGTGGAGTCTAGGAGTATGATGATATGCTCCCAAGCTAAATATTTATATGCCAGCTCTAACAATATTAAGTTTGTGATGCCAGAATAATTCTGATCCTTATCAATGAGATTTTAATTAATGTGCTTAGTAGTTTCTTAGTAATAGTGGCTTTGAAAAGTCATCAATATTAGGCATTTCACAGATTCTCATTTTAAAAAAATAAAGTGGACTGTAAAAGAACCAAACATTTTGCATATTACAACCTGATACTTAACTAGGTATGAGAGCTTTTGAGATCTTCCTATAATCAAAGGAGTTCTGCAGGCAGGGAAGGTTAGCAGACAGTTTGTGGGGTTTTTTCTTTCATGTGGGGACCATTTCCAATGATCCAGAATAAATTCAGAGACATTTTGAAAAACTGCACAATTTACAGGGAGTCATTATTCATTCTGATGACTTATATCAGTGAAACTTGTTCTGTGCATGAAGCTTTGAAATCTGTCCTATTCCTAAAACACTACTTCATATTGTTGCAAAAGTAATAGAAGTGTCAAGTTAAAAATTTAATGTAATAATGATCTGAAACCAGAGCAATATTTTAGTGATCACCGTCAGAGATGCACATAGCTCTGCTGAGAGCTAAATACATATAGACCTTACACTTCAAGTTTCAAAAATGGGATCACTAAGTTGAATGGACCCTTAGAAAACACGGCCTATGCAAGAAAACAATAACAAAACAAAAATATTGCTTTGGGAAAGAAGTTTTAAAATATAGCTGGCAAAAAATAGTTAAGAGAGTAACATCGACCAAAGATATTTTTCAAAGAATTCTGCAGATTCAGAATTATAAAGTTGTAGAATTTTAAGGGCTCTCAGGAATCCACTTAGTCCAGTGTTTTGCATTATACTTTACTGACAGACATTTAAAAAAACATAACAAGAACTAGAGTCCAGCCCCTGCCAAGAACTGTAATACTTACCAATCTCTAGAAGTTGACCCCAACCCCAAACCAGTGTTTCTCCCAATCTCTTTCACTGCCATTTGAGCCTGTTTATTCTTCTCATTTTCATACATCTCTGTAAATCTGTCCCTCACAGAAGCAGATCTAGTCTAAAAAATTTCAACTGAAGCTACTAGAATTCTTTGAAGCAGTCAATTTTCATATGTTCTTTCATATACATCCTACTTATGATGCTCTGGTGCATTTTTTTAATTGGAAAACTGACTATCTAAAATGTTCCAGCTATATTTAAAACAGTTTTTCAAAAAAGAAAAAAAAAAAGTTTCGGGAAATGTATTTTTCCTAACATACAAATGTAGAAATTTCAGAATCATCCAAAATAAATTCTAAATTATTCCACAGCTGTGAAAAACATAACTCTCATTAAAACTGACTACTGACTACTTTGCTTTTCATTGTACTCTTTCCTTTATTTTTCCTCGTTTCAGTTAAAAGCTTCCCTAGGCATTGACTGTGGTGTTGTATATATTCAGAAAATCATCCCAGGTGTATCATAATCTAAATGATAAGAGTTAATAAAATGAAGCAAGTCAGAAGGATGTTGGGTTTGGACTACATGATCTGTAAAGGTCCCTTCTGACCCAAATTATTCAGTGATTCTTTCTATTTAAGTGGAACATGACTGAACTGAAAGGTCTGGTGGGGACATGCTCTCTGTTTTGTTTGGAAACCACTGAATATCACTGTTTATATAAGCTCATTTAGCCCCTCAAATTCAGATCAGCTGCAGCCAGCAAAATTATCTGAGGTGTACAGTATTTAATGGAGGTCAGCATGTATCCCTGACTCATATGAATACGTACTATGATCATGTTCACTGAAAAACCCCAGCACATGGAGACTCGCAGTCTGCTTGTCCGTTGCACTGGAAATGAAAGTCCTGCCAGAAATCCCACAAATACAGAGAAAGGCTGCGCACAATGACTTTGCATTTTGAGCACTGAAAGACAAATGAAATTAGGGGTAGAGTTCCTGATTTGCTAAAAAAATTATGTATCTTGTATACACTATTTTTTCAAGAAAAAACGGTGTCTGCTGTATGAAATAACTTCAGCATTGATATGCTAGTTTGGGCTGCAGAGACCACTTAATCTGTAATATATGTTTAAGCCAGGACCCATTTGAGGGAATTTTGATCAGAAATACATATTTCTGACCTCATGAACTCTTTTGGAGGAATTCAGTATCCCAGCAGAGAAACTGCTTTTTACTGAGGGAGCTGCTGCCAAATATTCAACATATAAATTATTCTACTCTTGAATGTGTTGGTCTCTCAGCAGAGATGAGCCCTAAATAACTGTCTCATTGCATGTTAACAGTTTATGTGGCTGGATTTCAATTCTATGTAATTTACTGAACACTAGAGAGCTTTATAACAAGGTTCAGGATAAATTAAATGAAAATCAAATACAAATGAAGTATGGGTCATCCATGAGCAGAATTCAAAGAGATGCTGGAAAGCAGAATAGCGTCTGTTACAGTATCCAAAAAGACAGATGGATTTCCAGTGCATGTGTTTTCAGAAAATACAATGGTTTGGCTGAGGTTGGACCATGTCTTGTTAGAGAGGAAGAAAGATGCCGAAAGAAATTGAGCTAAGAAACATCTGGACACAGTTTTGCCTCTGCTTTAGGGTAGACCCAATCCCATTTTGAGTAGAGAAAGAATAGCATGAGATTTCACAGACATCAGGGGAATAATATGTAAGATAATGTCTCTCTTTTCCGAATTGAAGGAGCTCAGCTAAAAATAACAAACAAACAAACAAACAAACAAAACCCCTATACAATCTGTAACACAATCTGTGAGCAACAAGACTTACATAAACCAGTGGTCCCAAAGGTACTGGACTTAATTTGTTATTGGTTTGTAATACATAGTCCTTCCCAAAAGTAGAAAATGGGTGCAAAATTTCACCAGTTTAAAATGATACATGACATTTATATAGCACTGGAGTACTAAATGGCAAAAGTTTATCTTACTAAAGTATGATTTAGTTCTTTAAAAAAAATCACAACCCACCCCATCCTCTGCAACCTCCCCCAACAAAACCCCCCAAAACCAACTTTGATTGAAACCCAGTGCCTTATTTAGCCTGGACTTTTTTAATACAGCAGATAATACCAAATAAAGGATATTCACAAACAAAATTCAGCTCTCTATTTCTGCTTGCTTTAACACAAGTTAATGGAGTGCCTTAGAGTGCTGCTACATTTTTAAAAATAGAAGGTACATGAATAGGCATGCACCTCAGTTTGTAAGACAAATGAGTCACAGCTCTTCAATTATGTTTCTTTGCCTCTTTATTTTAAATTTAAGAAAAGACCTTATTTGTACATCCTATTGCATCCTTATCAAAATCCTGTGAACGTAGTTAATCTCACTTCATGTGATCAGGATAACAGCAATAATAACACTGTGAAAAGCAATAGACCTCATTGTTAATGTGGTTTATTGAAGCAGGTAATGAGGTCTGGTATTTTGCCTTGAGAGGAATATTGACAAGTAGCACTTTATTCGGTAAATATTCTTGTCTATTAATTGGATTCTATGCAAAGAAGAATTCATTTTCCACTATGAATTCGATCTATTCTTAGTGTATTCTGGAAACTCTTCATTTCTGAATATAGGTGCTCTTCCCATATTGTAACCAACAGTACATAGGACGACACCTTCCCCAAAATCCGAAAGTATTTCTCAAAAGTGTTTTGCAGGAATATTTGTTGCTTACCTTTAGAAAGGGAAACAGAGAAAGAGATAAGAAGCTGCTTTTCATAACACAGTTATAGAGCCAGAAGTATAACCTGCATATCCTGTTGTCCATCCTAGCATTCAGTCTGTCTGCAGTAATAAAGTTTAAGTATCTACAAAAACACTCTAATTTTATTGTTGCAATTTCTGTAATTGCTTTAAGTGTGTTAGTCTGCTGTGGAAGATTGAAAAAGAGAAGGCAGAGTACAGATGTTGCTGTGAAAAAAATGTAATTTGGAAAAGGCAGAAGCAGACTTTTACTTTATAGAATAACAGCTGACTATGGGGTTAAGATTAAAGAGTCTCCAAAATTCTTTGAAATTTGTCATCTTAAAGATAAAGAGTTTCTTCATAAGGAGTCTCAGCTGTAATGGTTTAATCAACTACTGAAGTTCACAAAATCTTTAAAATCAAATGTATGAAAAATGTTCTGGCTGAAATGGCATAGGATGCTACATGACATAGAGGCTTCTGGCAATCCTGCAACTAAAAATAATCAGGAATGCAAGAACTCAGCTTAGCACTGCCTTAGTTCCAACCTCTTCTCAAAGTGGTAGCAAATCTTGATCCAAGCATTGTGAGGAACAAGTGGAACACATCCCAGAATGAGGGCACTGAATCCACCATCTGATTGTTATTAACTATCTGTCTTTATTTTGCACGGCATTAGTTGGACTAGATAATTGTTGGAGTTGACAAACTTTAGATTTTTATATTCTGGGAATGAAAAATGGACATTTTAATAACACAATTTCTGACTTCATAGTAACAGCAGAATCCAAACCTCTTAGTTCATAGCTCTCTACTGATGTTGAATGTGAGAAAGGAAAGCCTGGAAGCACTTAGAAATAACAGGCTGATAAACTTTTGAATTCATGTGCACGGTCTATAGCTGTGATGAGTTTTGATTTGAATCACACATGCTATTGGAACATGTTCTGGCCAATGCATAATATAAACCCATAAAATATATACAACTAATAAAAAAACCTCTGGATTTTGCCATCACAGAACACTGACCCATTACTACCTATACAGTGAGACAAGTGAGCTGGAACATGTCCTACTTGCCAGGCCTGTGCTGCTTTTGATCTGCAGAGGTGCAGTAATTGCCATGGCAAGGAGAACCCCTTGGACTTTTGCACAGAACTGCCCACAGCACAATCACATGGGGCCTAGTGAAGACTGGCTGCCAAAAAACTGACCTGAACATGTCTGGTGGCCATATATCCAGATGTCAGCTTAACTGGAGCTACATCTTTAAATGAGCTGCCTGATATTTAGAACATTCCAGCAAAATGCTGTATCCCTCTTTTTCCATCCATACTAAAATTTTCAGATTATCCATGGCATTCTGTAAAGTCTGGGAGCTCCAAACAAATCCCAGATTTGTGAAATTGTATTCAGGCAAAGACATACCCCTTAAGTCACGGAATAAATAGACCTTGTGACGATGCATTCAACTCAGAGAAAGACAAGACCATTCTAGCTGGATCTGGTTGTCATACTTCAGTTAAAATTATGGCACTGCTTGCCATGAGGAGTAGTTACAACCACTACAAATGTAAACCATTCAAACAGAATGCATATTTATTTTGTAGGCTCAAATCAAAGTGGAGCAGATACTTCTGAGACTGAAGCTACTGAAAAATTAAGTAGTTTTGCTTTTCCCACCCCAGGCATTTATTTGAAAACCTCTAGTGTTTGTGTGTGAGAGAGCATGATGCTGAAATATGGCAGAAGAAAATTCCAAGGCAGAGAGAGAGACTTTGATGGATTTATCTGTGTACTGTCAGAGAGGTCAAAGGGAATCTGATTGAAGGTTTCACCTCTCTTATTGGGATTGCAGTCAACAGAAGTAAAGAGAAAAGGAATATTCCTTTGGGGATTAAGTATTGAGAAAAAGAGGAAAATTATTTGTCCCAGAAATAAGACACTCTAAATACTGCCATTTACCTGCCTGCTGATATGCAAAATTGTTTTTATCTTTAATCTGAGGTTAATGGAATAAAAGAACTGGAAAGAGGGCACGCTCACTACAGCCTTTGTCAGACTTCTCTGTTACTTGATTAAGAAAATAGGAAGTTAAAATGGAAAAAGGATCCTATCACTACATCCACTTTGGGTATCAACAAGTGGGAAAGTGCAATATTTTAGATCTTAAAAGCCATTATTTCCTCCACACGCTCTCTGTGAAGATGAAAGATAGAATACAATATTTGTGTGTGGAAGAAACTGAGGAGTGGTTTGTGGAAGCAGCTGTGGGATGCTTGCATTAAACAAGGAGGTATTTAAATAAAATATTATATGTAACCAAAGGAGAAAAATATAATGAAATGATAGAAAAGGAAAAAAAGTTCAGAGCTATAAGGACACTATGAAGATGGGTTGAACCGAAGGGTGGGTGAGAAATGGAATGCACTACAAAGAGCTACAAAGCAAGCAGCTGAAGAGATTTGAGTAAGGGATTTCACTTTTCCTTTTTTTCTGTCTTTATTTTTTCCTTCCTTTTTCTTTCCTCACTGGGGATATTTTCCTTAAATTCTCACTATGTAAATATATTTAAATTTACACAAATGAGCATTTATTTACATTTCAACTTTGCATGTCTACTGCTTTTTTGCCTCAAAGACCTTGGCAGAGGTACCTCCATTCTCCTATGAGAATTTATGGAATATTACATAGCTACCTAAATCATGTCTGACAGCTTCAGTTAATGTGGGCAGGTAGATCTTACACTGTGAAATACACATCATCCATAACAATTAAAGTGTATTGCACAAGTTATATGAGCAAGAGAGATGAAGGGAGGGTAAAGAGTTAAAGCTTCCATGGTAACCTCAGCAGTGAGGATGCAATTGGCTCACCCGGTCCCTTCTGTCATGTCTTGATTCCATGCCAACAAATCATGAACTGTCCATCATTTCACACATCTATTTTTAGAGCATCCTCAGCTGCTTCCAATAAAATGATAAATGATACTTGTTCACAGAGGGCTAATACTGGTCATAGAAAGGGCTGTTTCCATCTGAAATGCAAGCTGGAGCTTTGGAGCAAAACAACGTGACGAAGATACTGACCTTGAGTAAAAGCAGACTACAGGTTTTGGTCAAAATGCCCTTTGCTTTTCTTAGCAGCAACATGTTCCTAACTAACAGCAAACAAAATCTATACCAAATATGATCAAATATGCTTGCAGCTATTAAGGGAATTGTTCCAAAGGTCTAGTATAACTGCAGAGTCACTTTAAAGTGAGAGACATTTAGGTATTGACTCATTTATACTGGAGTAGCTCCTCTTTGTGCTTTAAACAGGAAGGCATGATAAACATGTTTAAATAATGATGTATGACCACTACAAACACAGAATATTTAATAACGCATTTCTCTGGGAGACAGCTCTATTCATACAGAATGCCCAATGAACATAGTCAAACAATGAACATAGTCAAACAATGAACAGAAATTGCTTATGTTGAACCAGCAATTCATTGCAGTGTCTGCACTACAGCAAAAAAAGGCAAAATATATAGAGACAAATGGGGGAGAGACACTCTGTGGAAGGATAAACATGAAAATAAAGTCCTTAGGTGGTCAGATCTACACCAGCAGAAGTCATATCATAACACAGCACAGAAATGCAACACAAAACTTTCCATCTAAAATGCCCACAGTGCCTACAGATGATAATGCCTTGAAGAAGTAACACAATACCTCAGTGTCAGCATTCTTCATAATTTTGTTTCTCTTTTTTTGTTTGACCTTTATCACTTTTCTCCTTTCTCTGAATGCTCTGCACTTGGTTTGCCTTGCTCCAGCATCACTTGCTAGACTTATAAAATATATCCTAGACTTCCAAGCCAACTTTTATATACAAACTTAGCTTTCTGTATTATTTCATAATATATCTTAAAGACACAGAGCTCCATCATTTCTAAGAACAGAGAATTAACTCAATATTTTGCAGGTTACAGATACTGATCAGCAACTGATTTTGAACTACTGTTTATTCCCATTAACTTTATATAATTTAAAATATGGACTGAAAGGTCTTTGGAGAAGAGACTGTAGATTCTTAAAACTGTGGTCAGTCCCCAGATTACTGAAATTTCACTCTTAACTGAAAATTTTTTCTAAATAAAGTCAATTTGCTTTTAGTGTTCAGACTTTTTTGTACATGTGTACCAATGCACTTCTTATTACACCCAGAATAGCAAACTGCAGTTTTTAGACGGTTTTCCTGACAGACAGAATATATTCTGAAAAATCAGAACAGTAATATTATTTCAATTCCTCTATTTCCTTTGTTAACCTGCCTGTTTATGTGACAGCAGAGAGCTTTTTGATGCAAACAGGTAAACTCCTATTTTAATGCATTATGTTTGCTTCAGAAGCAGAAAAAAGCTCTTTTTTAATATTTCCTTTTCTATATATTCCTTGTCTGAAAGCAATAAAAATATTGATAATTGAGGTATTATATACTTTTTAACGTACTGTTTGGGTTTTTTTTTACAAAAGGATAGATGAAACTCTGCAGTACTGATTTTGTCTGAAGTGCCAGGGAAAACTTTAGAAGCATTGCTCCATCAAAGTCACTCTCTTCTTCTTCTACAAAAGAAGAAGTCTTCCTCAGCTATGAACAGGGCTTGTTTTAGCATTTAAGAAAAGATTTCTTTTTGTTTCCATGCTTCTGGGAAGCACTGAAATTAGACATGCTAAACACATTTTGTAAGAATGGTTCACTTGCAGCTATCTTAATCAAGAGATGTTGCATGTACTCAGTAATGAAACTCATTAAGTGTTTAAAAACAAATGAAAAAACCCACTGATTCCACAAAAATAATCAGAGAATACCTTTCAAAAACCAGCCAAATTATTTTTTTGCTTTGTTACAAAGCTAATTATAAGTGTGTTCAAATGCAATATTCGATTAGTTCATAAATGAGTAGAATTATGTCAAATTATTTTTCTTTCAGTCATTCCACATGCTGTTTTGGCAGCAGTAAGAATTAATTTTCCAAGCTCATTAAAAAGTTTGTATTTTTTCACTCTTGCAAAGCCACTCAGGCCCTTAGTATTAAGCTGACATAATGGCATAGCAAAATAAGCATCTTGCTCATTAGCAAGATCAACAAGGGCAGAGGCGCTTTCACCATACTTATAAACACAAGGTTTATACATCAGAGAGTCACCTCCATTGGGGAAACTGCAGAACCTAGATAGGCATAAAAGGGCCATCTCCTGGGAAATGCCATGGCATGAAGCAGAAAAAAAATTCTACACTTGTAACTCCTTGTTAGAATATGTTGAATTACACTGAGTGGAATGCTTTGATTGCACGACATCTTCTTTCACAACATTTTAGTTAAACGTTCTCATTGTCACTGCCAAAGCTATACAGGGCAACAAGTGAAAGAAAGGAGGAATGAGGAAAACAGAGAGCTGTCCTGCTGTTCACAGGTCAGGGAATAGTCATCCAGATGGGCTCAGCTCTGTCTGCTCACTCCTGCCCTCCACTCAGGTACGTCCTTCTCCAGGAGGAGAGGGGAAGGGACTTCTGACCACTTTCCAGTCCCTCATTGACCACCCACCAGTGAACACAGACACAACTGAAGGGAAATTAACAGTCAGTCTTAGAAAATAGATACTTTATAGATTTATAAAAGGTTTTTTTCTACTGTTTTCTCTGATATTCCTTTTTCATTCAATGCAAATAAAAGCTTTCATGATTTTTCAAAAAAATTACAACCACTTAGCTGCATGCTGGCAGTTCTGTCAGCACTGCTTATTTTGTGTGCCACTCCATAGTATTCTGTAAAAATACTGATGTGCAATTGATGGAAACGTTCATTTATGTATTATTGATACAGCGCATATGTATAATTTAAATTCACAGGCAGTAATTCTTTGCTCCTCAAAACAGCTAGATTTATTAACTGAATAAGTTTCTGCTCCATGTGAACAAGAGTGGTAAAATGAGGCTTTTAGAAAAATATTTTCTTGAAAAAAATGGATAAACATGACCCTATTGACACTATCATTAATAATTTGAAATATTTGCATAAATGTGAGCAAAGATGGATGACTTTAAACAACGGTCACTAATTAAGAGACCGAAAGAAACAAAGGACTGATAACACCTAATAAACCAAGATAGGCATATTAGCATACTGTATCTCATACCATTGTGGTAATGTCAGAAAGACAAATAATCCTGATTACACCTGAAGCAGTACTATAACTATGCAATCAGTCACAGCCAGGGACTTTTTCTTGCTGTTCATTTCTTACATAAACTCTGATTTTTAATTTAGGTATATTGTTGAAATGTATATATGTATGAAAATGAATAAAATTTGTTGCAATAATATGCAAGCTGAAGGATCACCCTGCAACTGAATTATTAGTCACTATTGCCTAAAAGTAGCTAATCATTATGCAGACTTCAGTCTAAGTCATATTGTTGGAAGAGAATGGCAGATCCTTAGAAAAGTCTATTTTTCAGATTTCTTGCCAGAAAAGCTGTTTGCTTTTTATATGAAAACAAAATCTTCTCCAATTGAACATTTGTGAGATTTTTTTGTATTAGCCAAAGGCTGAAAAACTACTCACAAAGAAGTAATAAAAAGTCATTTAACTTCAGTTAGCACTGCTCAGTACTAATTAATGTGTTGCAACTATTTTGAGTTACATGCTTTGGGACATGTGCTGTGTTGAGTCCTGAAAACGAGCACAGAGGCACAGGTAATATTTAAATCTTCTGATGATTTTTCTTTGGATGAGCTTCTGAAAAGCAGTGGTCCCACTTTTCACGGCCTTCTCAAAATTAAGGCTCTGCATTCTTGTATATGGTGAAAGCCAGTTGACAAGGTTACTGGGGACTGAGAAATTATGACCAGATTTTCTACAGGGGATGAGACCCATGAAGGGATGGATGTACTCTTACTCATAACTTAACGCTGAACTTTGTGAACAGCGCTGTCACCACATTTCCTATGCACAAATAGAAGGGCAGTCCCATCAATGAATAATGTCAGCTACTGTTGTTAATAACAATCTACAATAAACTAGTCCTTTCTGAGCATGGTTCTTGTAGTACTTAAAGGACTGATTAATTATCTCCCAGTAAAACATAAGCTATTCTTTTATACCTCCTATACATAAATGGGGGAAAAAAAGGGGGGGAAAATGAGATCAGCATTCAAAAATGTCTTTTCTTTCTGGATCTCTCAGTTTTTCTGTGCCTGTTCAGGATACCTTTGTAAGTACCTTGGCATTTTCTCTGTACATTCATACCCTTGTCCCAGGAATTTGGCTAGGCACTGGAAATTACTGCAGCTTTGGTTCTGGTCTGCATCCAGTAAAAACAGACAAAAGTGCATGTGCATACATTAATTGCTGTTGTTTCCTACTCAGGATAGAAGGTGGGAGCATCCATTTCTCAGGCTTTTTAGACTGTGCTTTGGCCAGACTCCTTCACCTGTCTACTGACAGCACTCCTTTTTTTCCTTGTTGAGGAGAGAACATGATGGTAGGTTTTTTGCAGCAAAGTGGTGTTGTGATAACCACAGTTTTTTCTTCTCTTATAGTTACATGGAAGATAAAAGGAGAAGTGAGGCTCTTAAGGTAAATTCTACTCAGAAATCTGGAGGAAACATGTGCCAGCAATGTGACAGTAAGAGAGAAAGCCTTCAAGGACACTGCTTATTGTGTCTTGGACAATCTCCATACCAAAACTTAAGGCTACTCTGATTTCTTCCTACTTTTTCAAAACATTCTCTATCAAACAATTTTGACCTGTGTTGCATATTTAAGTAGGTATGTAAATACTAGCAATATCAGAAACCTGCTTCTTGAATTCTTTGTACTATTATCTGTGGTTAGAAAGATTTCTTTTTTTTTTCTAGTGAAAAATTTTAGAGTAGGATAAACACTGAGATGCACCAATAATCAAATATGGAATAAGAAATTAATTATTTTCCTAAGTGATAAGGACTTAATTTCATACTGTTTCACTATGGAGAAAAAATATTAATTTGATTTCAAGCTGAACCGTGAGTGATGGATTCAAGTTTCAAACTCAGTTGTTCCATTTTATAAGCCTCCTAGCCCCAAATTCAATGAGAAGTCCTTGGAAGGCAACATAGCATAATTTGTCTTTTTTGGAGGCCAGAGGAAAAGAGCTGGATTTTGTGGGTGCTCAGTGACAAATGCTCCCAGAATGACGCCATAAGCTTATAACCTTGGTGTGAGTGGAGATTTGTACTGCAGGTTCCCCCTGGAAAGTACAGAACTAAAAAGTGCTTCCATTTCAGTTCTTAGTTTACCTGTCCATAGCCAGGAAAAGAAAAAAAGGGGGGGGGGGGGGGGGAATAAATAAATAAATAAAAATAATAAAAAAACCCCAGTTAATACAAAGAGAGCATAAAATCCTACTGTCTGGAAGACCCAGAAATGTTCTCTTGCTTCTGAAAGCCAGACATTACACAGCTACTAAACTGTTGAGCAAAGAACTGGAGACAGGAGTTTAAGTCAATACACCTAGCTAGGACTCTGGCTAGGAAGAAATGAGATGTGTATGACAGCTCCATCACATATTTGACAACAGTGACTAGCAGCAGCATGTGGCACATTTGCAGAGGTTCTGAGCAGTACCAGCTCTCACTGAGTATGCTTATAGAAATCAACAACCAATCTGACTTTAAATCAAAGGAATTTTTGGCTAGCTGATAGACTCACAAAATGAAGTTATCTCTGGATCAGCTGAAATACCAGAATTCAAAGAGAGGATGATCACAACCAAGAAGAAATCACCTCCCTCTCAAGTATTTCTGTTCACTCTGCACTTGGGCGCGAGAGCATACAATTACCAATGCTGCTAGCGCTCCTGGGGCTCTCCGCCTGCTTGTTAGTGCCAGCATTTGGAAATGCAGGGGGCTGACTGAAAAGCTGATCCCTTCCTCACTCTTAGATCAAAGAGTTAAAGGAAATTAGGAATTGAGTGCCCTGCTTCCTCTCTACTTTCTCCATAGATGCAGTTACCACTGTCTCTGACAGAAAAAGTGATGTAGGGCTGCATCTCCTGCTGCTCTCTATTACTGTCTGAATTGAAGGAAGGAGAGAGCTCTTCAGCTCAGCAACCTGTTTATTCACATCTGTGTGGCTTGTGCTGTGCTGGGTGAAGAAAGGCTGATACTCTGTTCTTTTCCATTACTTAGTTAACAATTCTTATAGAAACAAACACAGTAGAGACAAAGTGTCCTGCTTCTAATATGGTATTCCTTCTCAAAAATGTAATTATAAAACTCTCTCCTTCACATACAGTGAGTGAAGTTCAAAAGATGGCAAAGCCTTAGCTCTCCTCCCTAACACTGAAATCAGTTTAAATGAGAAAAAAAGTCTGTGCCTGCTGTTTTGAGAATAAGAAGGAAAACTCTTTTGAGAAAAGCTGTGATAAATCCATCCCTGCTACAAATCAGTTTTATTCTTCAGCCCTCAATCCTTTCTGCCTCTCTTTCATCTTTACTGGTTCTTCAGTTATTGGCACTCTTTGTTTTCCTTGCTCCCAGGCCACACCAAAAGTCTACAAAACTCTGCAAAGCTAAAGGTTTATCAGTTTAATAAACATTAATTGACAAACTCTAGTGTGGGCAATTGTGTTATGAGAGGATGGATATGTGGGTTTTTTCCACCTTCAATACTGATCTGGTCCTTTGGTTTGGACTCCTCTTAGAGGAGATAATTTTATTTTTACTATGTTAAACTGAGCAACACTACAGAACAAAGAGCAAAAAGGCTATTAATAACCAAAGAGATATAAAACAACTTTCAACCTCTTCTGTCTTCCATGTGTATTTCAGCTAACTTTGACCATAAAACACAGATAGCAATTCTTTTTCTTCAGGATCTCTCAGAATTTCAGCCATGATTTTTTTTTCTCAGAAATGCTATTCTCAGTCAAAAGCTGTTTCACTTTCCATCTACAATGGCAGGGACTGTTTTAAACCAGGAAATACAGACTGAGAGCATTGTAAGCCACCTTGTAACTATCCATCAGGGATCAATAAAAAAGTGGAATGGGAGGAATAATGACACAGTAATCTTCCCAATTTACATGTGTCCTGGTTTTGGCTAGGATAGAGTTAATTTTCTTCCTAGTAGCAGGCATAGTGCTGTGTTTTGGATTTAGTAGGAGAAGAATGTTGATAACATGCTGATGTTTTAGTTGTTGCTGAGTACTGCTTATGCTAGTCAAGGACTTTTCAGCTTCCCATGCTCTGCCAGGTGCACAAGAAACTGGGAGGGGGCACAGCCAGAATAGTTGATCCAAAATGGCCAAAGGGACATTCCATACCATATGGCATCATGCTCAGTATA
Organism: Pelecanus crispus; assembly: GCF_030463565.1. Taxonomy (NCBI): domain Eukaryota; kingdom Metazoa; phylum Chordata; class Aves; order Pelecaniformes; family Pelecanidae; genus Pelecanus; species Pelecanus crispus. The sequence continues at coordinate 68,075,301 of NC_134646.1, read as the reverse complement.
TAAAGTGGGGGGGGTTGGCCAGGGAGCAGCGATCGCTGCTTGGGAATTGTCTGGGTATCAGTTGGCGGGTGGTGAGCAATTGCCTTATGCATCACTTGCTTTGTATATTATTATTGCTATTATTATTACTATTATTACTATATTGTTATTATTATTATTTTACTTTATTTTATTTCAATTCTTAAACTGTTCTTATCTCAACCCAGGAGTGTTTCGCACTCTTACTCCTCCGATTCTCTCCCCCATCCCATCGGGGTAGGGGGAGTGAGCGAGCAGCTGCGTGGTGCTTAGTTGCTGGCTGGGGCTAAACCACGACAACATGTAAAAGTAGAAATAAACTTCTTACCCCTTTTGCTATATTTCATAGATTTAAAGGTCGGTCCTTTAAATCCTATTCTGCAAGTTCAACTTTTCACTGGAGGGTAGAAAATGTTCAAGTAACAGCTGAGATAGTTAAGACACTCTTGCAGACCTGGTAACATTTTTTTTGTTTTCTGACTTGTTCAAATTAATTAATGTCAGAAGCCCTAGGTTTTATTAACATTTTGTGGATGAATTATTCCTAATTATCTCATAAGTACTTAGCACTTAAATTTTGACTGAAATTTACAACATTTATTAATGAATTAACAATGCAAGTGAAATGCATTCAGATATTTTTTGCTTGTTAGTTAAATCTTGAGGTTGACAACCATGCAAGAATACATCTCTTCAGAGCCATTCCCAACCTATGTTATCTATAGCATATGCAAGATTAAACATATACACAGAAATAATACAAAGGTCAGCATTTTAAACGAATTACTACAACCAAAATATACAGAGTAAAATGATAGTAAGCACCATGAATACTACAGTAAGACAAGTGTATGAATTGCATGATATTTCCTTTGGGGCAAATCTCTTTTTTGATTTTACTTGCATAGGATTCTTAAGTGAGGACAGTAAAGTTGATGGAGCTATGAGGCCTTTTCAAATTTTTAGTGATGATCAGTTAATTAATAATGTACAAGGATTCTCAGAACATTCTAAATTTGTTTCCAATGATACTTCTAAAGATGAAAGGTTCAGGAGCTATGACAGTACACCTCCATTAGAGAAAACCTGTAAAAGTAACACTTTTCCAAAAAATAGTGAAAGAAGAAATATTAAAAATATGTGATTACAGAATATGCAAGGAGCGCAACTCCCAGGCAAGAAGTATAAACAGCATGGAATGACAAGCTACCAGGTTATCCTATAAAAACCAGTACACATCTCTGGCCATCCAAGTCCAAGAAAAAATAACTTTAACTGGGACAGAATAGGTGGAAAGAAGAGGACTTCACTTGCTTTAAAATCCTGTTTTCTTCTAAGAAGAGACAGACATTGCAGACTTCCCCTTTGTGAAAGGTCAGGAAAGGTTGGCTGGCTTGTTATAGCAAAACGATAGGTAAAGATACTAACCCTGGCAATACCTGGATGAAAAAGATAAATACAAGGAAGAGAGACAAGCTATTTAAATTGAAGGAAGCATCAATGATTAAACTGCCCATGAATAAATTTTGACTGGAAATCAGATTTTCTTAAAGTTCCTGAAGACTAACAGTCTTAGACATAGTGCTTTTTTTTTTTTTTTTTTCCCCTTCAGTAGATCTGAGCTTGAGCCTGAACTGCAGTCTTTCTTGCAGGCTTCCTACCTTTGATTGATAGCTATTAAATTAGGTTTTACCTCTTTGGTTCTGTCCAGATTAAAAACATTTATAGCACAGCATGACACGAGACAAAGGAACAAGTGGCAATTACTTCGTCTATTTTTGTCTCCTATGTGGTTAACCATCATTTAAACACTGAAAAGGGGCTAAAGAGATATGTTTGAGTTTGAAAAAAAGCAAATTGAGAGAATAGGATCAGGCAAACTGACTGTTTTAATCTATAACAGTTTGCAAATAAACTTCTTAGAAAAGATTTTTGTTCTAATTCCCAGGAATGTTTTTTCAATGAAGAGCCAAAGAAAGAGGTACTAAGCAAGACCTTGCCAAGCTGAAACGTATCAATATTAAAAGAGTAATAAAAAGGATGAAAACAGCTTGTTTTACATGACTTGCAGAATGTTTTTTATTTAAAGAACATGGGTTTAATACCAATATGAGTTCACAGTTCCTTCATGTGGTAATAGAATAGTGAATAAACATAATAATGGCTTAAATCACATTTCCATTGCCATGCTCCTGCTAAGCACAGAAAACTCTTTTCTCCTTGTTAGTAACCATATCCCTTGTTGGCAAGTACCTGGTAGGATATGTATGAGAGGACAACGAGCCCTTTCGGCAGAAGTCTTTAGGGGAGACAGCCACTTCCCATGCAGTACATGTTTTCAGGAGGTTGTACAGAGGTTTTAATCAATGCACTTGCCAGATGACTGAAAGGGCATATGAAAAGACAGAGGAATGTACTTCTGTTTCCAAGCATAAAACCTAAATCTCTGGACAGAAACCTCTTGCCCATATCCCTCCTGACAGAAGTCATGGCACTTATACAATTAACCCAAAAAGAGATATGCAGGCTTTGAAAATATGGCAGTACACTTACATTCTACTTTATGGTATTAGTATTATAAAACTGATTAGAGATAAATGGAAAAGCTAGCTTTTCTTTCCTCAGACAGAAGAAGGATGAATATATGTATGGATAGAAATGGTTATCAGAGGTGATGATGGGAAACCTTTAAAAAGTACAATAGACCTGTAATCTCATTCCTTCCCTTGCTCTTCTGTTGGGATCTTCCCTCTTGTGAAGACATCCAAAACCTTGCTTGTTTAGTTGGAAAGTTTAAATGAGAAGCTTTTATTAATGTGATCTGTGGCACTAACGGTAGACTGTATGGGGCTAACTCTCTGACTTGTTTCTCTGTACCCAATCACATACACACACAAAAGCTTCAAACACCATTGACAATGCTTTCCTGATAATTGTCCCATGTACATTGTTAGACTCAGATTTGCTTGCACAGCAGTGCTTTTATGGATCTAGGTCTTACTGTTAGTTAACTTTTTGACGTAGGCATCAAGAGGACATTCCTCTCTCACAATAAAGCTGTGGTGATTTAAGGTATTGGCTGTTGACAAGTCAGAATTGCTTTTATTTTCAATCCTGAAGACATTGTTCACTTGAGATAAAAATCACAGGGCAAGTCAAATTTTAATAGGGAACATGTCATGAGTTGCTGTTGACAGTGGGTCACAAATATATCTCTACTCTGTAATTTTTATGTTTGTTATTTTCCAGCTAGCTCCACCAGCCTTCATAGTTACTGCTTTTAACAACTAAGCAGCTACTGAATAGCTGGGAGCCTACAGGGGTGTGCATTGAATCACAGCAGGGTATTCAAGCAAATTGAATATACAGGTGGTAGCTGAAAGTGGGAATCATCTCTTTAAAAGTTTAGATGTGATGTGCATTATTTTGAGAGGCACTATCATAACAATACCTACCTTAGCATAGGGGACGATTTAATCAAAGAAACAATAGGTGTTTTTTCTTTAGCTGGGAGTTTTGGCAATCTTCCTCCTGCCAGCTAGAATCGCTGGCTCCTTGCTGAGGCTATCCACCAGGTGATTTCACCCAAAAGAAAGGAGAAACATTTTACCTTATCCTGCACAGTGGTGTGCCACTGATATTAGTGCCAGTGCCCACCACCTCTGTGCCTGTTAGATCCATATATTAGAAGGTGTGCTAAGTGGCCCAGAAACCATACCTATCCTTAGTTACATCTATTTCATAGCCGATTTTTTTTGTGGTTGAAACCTTTTGATAACAAGCTGGGAGTGTGCATCTTCTGCATGAGCTTTGAACCCTTTCTGTTACGTCCCAGCACTGAATCCCCATGCTGATGCTACAGAAGCAGGAGGAAGGACCTGAGGTTTAGGTCCCCAAATTTGAAAGTTACATTTTCTGCGTGCCAGGCATACATATTGTAAGACCCCTTCAGCACTGAGCACAGACCTTCAGTTCTGCCTAACGTCATTCAATACAAAATGCATTTGGTACAAAAGGCCAAAATAAAAACTCCTTGCCCCTTTTTTAAAACTACTTTTGAACTCAATATCTGACTTCTAATCAAAAATAATGAAGCACAATGTACAATTTCACTTTTTAAAATTCCTAAATTATTCCTTAATTATTTCTTTGAATGGCAATATTTGTGGTAGCTCACATGCAGGAGGAAAAAGCATGTGCCAATAAGCCAGATTATCAGGTGATATAAATAAGGAGTCCAGTAGGTCAACTATTATCATAGATTCATAGCATAGTTTGGGTTGGAAGAGACCTTAAAGATCATCTAGTTCCAACCCCCCTGCCATGGGTAGGGACACCTTCCACCAGACCAGGTTGCTCAAAGCCCCATCCAACCTGGCCAGTACGACAGGTGGGGTCTCACGAGAGTGGAGTAGAGGGGCAGAATCACCTCCCTTGACATGCTGGCCACGCTTCTTTTGATGCAGCCCAGGATATGGTTGGCTTTCTGGGCTGCAAGTGCACATTGCCAGGTCATGTTGAGCTTCTCATCAACCAACACACCCAAGTCCTTCTCCTCAGGGATGCTTTCAATCCATTCTCCGCCCAGCCTGTATTTGTGCTTGGGATTGCCCTGACCCATGTGCAGGACCTTGCACTTGAACTTCATGAGGTTCACATGGGCCCACCTCTCAAGCTTGTCAAGGTCCCTCTGGGTGGCATTCCTTCTGTCCTGTGTGGACTGCACCACACAGCTTCGTGTCATTGGCAAACTTGCTAAGGGTGCACTCAATCCCACTCTCCATGTCACTGACAAAGGGGTTAAATAGCACTGGTCCCAATACTGACACCTGAGGAACACCAACCGTCACTGCTGTCCACTTGGACATCAAGCCATTGCCTGCAACTCTTTGAGTGCTATATCCAGCCAATTCCTTCTCCACTGAGTCATCCATCCATCAAATCCATGTCTCTCCAATTTAGAGACGAGGATGTCATGTGGGACAGTGTCAAATGCTTTGCACAAGTCCAGGCAGATGACATCAGTTGCTCTTCCCTTACCTACCAACACTGTAAGCCCGTTGTAGAATGCCACCAAATTTGGTAGGCACGATTTGCCCTTAGTGAAGCCATCTTGGCTGTCACCAATCACCTCCTGATTTTCCATGTGCCTTAGCATAGTTTCCAGAAGGATCTGCTCCATGTTCTTGCCAGGCACAGAGGTGAGACTGACTGGCCTGTAGTTCCCCGGGTCTTCCTTTTTTCCCTTTTTAAAAATAGGGGTTATGTTTCCCCTTTTCCAGCCAGCTGGAACTTCACCGGACTGTCACAACTTCTCAAATATGATGGATAGCGGCTTAGCCACTTCATCTGCCAGTTCCCTCGGGACCCTTGGGTGCATCTCATCAGCTCCCATGGACTTGTGCACCTTCAGGTTCCTCAGATGGGCTCGAACCTGATCTTCTCCTACAGTGGATGGTTATTCATTCTCCTAGTCCCTGCCTTTGCCCTTCCCTGACTTGAGCGGTGTGGCTTTAACACTTGCTGGTGAAGGCTGAGGCAAAACAGTTGTTGAGTACCTCAGCCTTCTCCATATCCCGGACAACCAGGTTTCCGGTTTCCCTCTGGAGAAAGCCCACATTTTCCCTGGTCTTCCCTGTATCACCAATATACGTATAGAAGCTTTTCTTGTTGCCCTTGACATCCCTGGCCAGATTTAATTCTATCAGGGCTTTAGCTTTCCTAACCTGATCCCTGGCTGCTTGGGCAATTTCTCTGTATTCCTCGCAGGCTACCTGTCCTTGCTTCCACCCTCTGTAGGCTTCCTTTTTGTGTTTGAGTTTGTCCAGCAGCTCCTTGTTCAACCATGCAGGCCTCCTGGCATTTTTGCCTGACTTCCTCTTTGTTGGGATGCATTGCTCCTGAGCTTGGAGGAGGTGACCCTTGAATATTAACCAGGTTTCTTGGGCCTCTCTTCCCTCCAGGGCTTTGTCCCATGGCACTCCACCAAGCAGATCCCTGTAGAGGCCAAAGTCTTCTCTGCTGAAGTCCAGGGTAGTGAGCTTGCTGTGTGCCCTCCTCAGTGCCCTAAGGATCTTGAACTCCACCATTTCATGGTCACTGCAGCCCAGGCTGCCCCTAAGCTCCATATCCCCCACCAGCCCTCCATGTTGGTGAGAACAAGGTCCAGCATAGCACCTCTCCTCATTTGGCTCCTCTATCACTTGGAGAAGGAAGTTATCATCAATGCACTCCAGGAACCTCCTGGATTGCTTACGCCCTGCTGTGTTGTCCCTCCAACAGATATTGGGGTGGTTGAAGTCTCCCATGAGGACCAGGGCTTGTGAACATGAGGCTGCTCCTATCTGTCTATAGAGGGCCTCATCCGCTTGGTCTTCCTGGTCAGGTGGCCTGTAGCAGATCCCCATTATAATGTCATCTGTCCCTGCCCTCCCTTCAATCCTGACCTATAAGTTCTCAGCTGGCTCCTCATCCATCCCCAGGCAGAACTCCATGCACTCCAGCTGGCCACTGACACAGAGGGCAACACCCCCTCCTTGTCTCCCCTGCCTGTCCTTCCTAAAAAGCCTGTATCCTTCCATTCCAACACTCCAGTCCTAGGAGCCATCCCACCACATCTCTGTGATGCTAATAAGATCAGAGCCCTGCAGGCATGTGCACATCCCTAACTCCTCGTGTGTTTGCATTGAGGCATTTAAGCCGGGACCCTGATGAAGCTGACTTACTGGCTGGAGCAGCTGGAATTCCTTTGTGCTGCTCTTCAGGTGCTCTGCTCCTGACCTGTGATCCTTCACCAAGCTCTGGGCATCTATTGCTGGCACTGGCATCAAACTGGTAGGAGTGGGATGGACTGAGGTTCCCCTCCCCCTCTTAAACAAGAGTGAAGTTCCCTTGCAATACTCTCATTCAAAATGCCGTAGTTTAGAACTTGAACTTCTTCCCATTTTTCTTCAGGTATATTTAGACAGACGTGTGAATCAATACATTAATGCTTAAACAATTTCAGAGTATCAAAAGCTGCTAATTGTTAGTTAAATGTGAGATTATTTTTCATGTGAAACTGCTGTACTATATTCATTGCTGAAATAATGGTAATAATTTTCTTTGTGACATTCTCTTGAGGAATTTTAAACAAAGCCTTCAGTAATTGCTTCGTTATTTCAGACCTGCTTGGTAATTTTCCACTGTATTAAAAGGCATTTGTTACTGAGAGTGATGGAAAAAATGTACATGTCTACTGCATGGAGCTTTTACTTATTTTCTGTCAACATAATTACCTTTTATTAACACACCTGGTATCTAAACAATAGCCTACTTTTTATTTGTTTGACTATACTTTCCTAGGTTCATATCTGTAGAATATCTATACACTTCAAATTGTAATGTAACAAACAAGATTGGTTACATGGGCAAGACTACATTTTCAGTGTTTTTGAAAAAAAATGTTTAACTCTACTCACAATAAAACAATTTTGATTATATGCAGTTTTAGAGGAAAATCTAATCCAACAAACTGAACTTTTAAGCAACATTTAGAAGAACAAAAAGAACAGTATTAGTACTAGAAAAGCAATTTTTATAGCATATGTATTATACTCCGGTGACTTTGTAAGGTAAACAATATTATGAAAGGTATTTACTATCCAGATATTGGAGTACTAAACAACAGGCATTATATACCTAAAGGTGATCTAGATCACTAAATATTATTGATGTAATTTATTCTGTTTATCAACCTGATTTTGTCACTAGATCCACCACTGCATTGAAAAATAAGACCTCTTCAATACTTTCAGTAACCTGCACCCCATGTAGGAATTACAACAAGGTCAGATGGGAGATCTCAGAGCAGCAGCTGTGACCCACAACCCCATCAGTGTGAGCTCCAATGAATGTAAAGTCGGTCCTCGTACTTCCAGCCACCCATGGCTTCTTTAACTCCATAAAATTAAGTCCTGTGATGTGTTCTGAGGCTTCACAACAGTAGAGGGCTTTTGTTACACGTTGCTATTTGTGACCAGCTTTTAAGAGCAGCTGCCATGCTTACATTGATCAAAGATGCCCTGAGCACCACATCCTCCTCCCTGCTACCTCCGGTAGCCAGGCCCACACCTACAAGAACACACTGTAGTGTTTCCTGCTTCTTTCTCTGCTTCTCATCTGCTTTTGTGCAATGGGATAAGCTTTGTTTGCAAAGGACTCATGATCTCCTGTAAGGAACTGATTCCACAGCACAAAGTCCCCCCAACTGGGAGGAGCGCGTAAAGCTGCCAGACTGTCTACTAACAGGTATGGGGAGTAGGTGGTGGGTCTGTAAACATCTCCTTCAACAAGGTTTTAGGTATCACAAGTATGAACGCTATTCTCACAGAGGTTTAGGTAAGAGCATATATTCCCGCTCTAGCTGCCTAGTTCCAGCTGTTGCAACCTTATCGCTGATGTCTACATGTTCCTTCAGCATCTTGCTGTGGTCTGGCCCAAAGAAACAACCTTAACTCCCTCAGTCAGCAGATGTGCTCTAGCTAGAACAATGCAAGGAGCAGAATGCCGTTCAATTACATTATTGAACGCTCAAACACTGTTCCCTTGACATATTACTTATTTAGGAATATTATAGCACATTTTAAAATGAGTTATTTAGGAATATTACAACACATTTTCAAATGACAAACAGTACTATTACAGCAGGAACATAAAAAAACGGATTCAAATTAATGTGAGGCAATTTCTTTTGCTTGGTAATTTAGCTGAAAAAACCCCAATCATTTTATTCCCAAATTTTAATGTAACCTATATGGGCTCATTTATCATTTTCCTCATAAGTTTGGAGTTATAGATAACTTTGGGTTTTAATATTATTTAGAAATTAAACAACAAAAAAGTAAAAAAAAAGACCTAAACCAACAACGAACAAAGAGGATTTTTCAGTCAATATGACCAGAAGCAATTATTTACCATGGGGTGCATTTATATAATAGATGTGTGACACTTCTCGTATTTAACATCTCATTTACTGTATATGCATTTTTTGAGGAGAAGCAAAACATATTCCAGAAAAGTTGGTTGCTTACTTCTCAACATTAAATACCTTCTGTTCTCAGCCTATGAGTGTGTCCTGGTTTCGGCTGGGATGGAGTTAATTTTCTTCCTAGTAGCGGGCATAGTGCTGTGTTTTGGATTTAGTAGGAGAAGAATGTTGATAACACACTGATGTTTTAGTTGTTGCTGAGTACTGCTTATGCTAGTCAAGGACTTTTCAGCTGCCCGTGCTCTGCCAGGTGCACAAGAAGCTGGGAGGGGGCACAGCCAGGATAGTTGATCCAAAATGGCCAAAGGGCTATTCCATACCATATGATGTCATGCTCAGTACAGAAACTGGGGGGAGTTGGCTGGGGAGCAGCGATCGCTGCTCGGGAACTGTCTGGGTATCGGTCGGCGGGTGGTGAGCAATTGCAGTATGCATTACTTGCTTTGTATATTATTATTACTGTTATATTGTTATTATTACTACTACTATTTTACTTTATTTCAATTATTAAACTGTTCTTACTCAACCCAGGAGTGTTTCTCACTCTTACTCCTCCGATTCTCTCCCCCATCCCACCGGGGCAGGGGGAGTGAGTGAGCAGCTGTGTGGTGCTTAGTTGCTGGCTGGGGCTAAACCACGACAGAGTGCAAATTTTAGAAGTCCCATGCTTTTTTACTTTGTACAAGAAAAAAATGAATTCATGGTTGAAGAACAGAAGTTAGTGAACCAAATCCTATCCTATGCTATCCTATCCTATCCTATCCTATCCTATCCTATCCTATCCTATCCTATCCTATTTTCTGGTTCAGTGTCTCTTCCTCTAGAAACTTTTTCTTCTTTTCCTCCTCACTATTATTTAATATGGATAAAAGTTTCCAGGAGCTGCAGTAAAAAGTAAGGTCCATTTTACTGCACAGCTTTCCTAAAGATACAGCATCAGACAGTTCATGGTATATGAGCAGCATCAGAAGATGAATTCTCACCAAACATTAAAGTGTTGCCTAAAGTTGCAAATAGTTTAAAAATTTAAAAAATAGTTTAAAAGTTTAAAAACCAAAAACCTTTAAAGTGCTCATTTGCCACAGGTGTGTCTCAGTCTAAGCAATGATAGTAAGCTGAATCTGCTTGGTGAGTTTAAGAATACATTCAGTGGTTTAAGAAAGATACAGCAGGAAGTTTTGAGCTACTGCGATAAGATGCTGAAACAAGGGTGTGTTGTCAAGGTTGGTACCGAAGGAGATCGGAAGCAGAGGGAGAACTTCACTGAGCCAACTGAAGTCTGACAGGTTGCTCTCCTATGGTGTAGCATTTTATAGGATTAGGGTCTCTAAAGGCTCTTTCCTAACATCTTAGAGTACCTTCTCTTGTTTCAAAACATGCCAATCTTGGTAATCATAAAGTTTCATTCATTCACATTCTGGGCATGGCATAGATCTCAGACAAGCAAGCTTTCCTATATATAATTTTCACAGAGAAAAATGTGGCCTAATGATTTAAGCACTACCTCTCTCCAGAGAGAGATTTGTGTCCAAATCCTGCTTAGCCACAAATACTTCCATGACTCAGGGTACGTTGTTTAGGCTGAACTCAAAGTAACAAAATCCCAGTTTAGACAGGAGATGCTTATGTTTCCAAAAAGCAGTTTGATTGCCCGAGCCAGGAGGAACTTTAAACCTGTTGGATTCCTCATTTGGGACTGCAAGGGACCCAGTGGGCTCAGCTAGGGTTTGGAGGGGTGTGGGAAAAGCCTCATCCACTCATAGCTGGGGACAGTATCCAGCAACGTACTCCACTTTCATTTGACTTTCCAAAAACAGGAAGGAGGGAGAAGAAAAGAAGGCAGATTTGTTTTGCACAATAACTGAGTAGATCAAGCAGCGATCCAGGAAGAGATGGTGCTGAAAATAATTTCCAGCTGGCAGCTCATAGCTCCTTTACCAGGGACCCTAATTGCCAGGCTAAAGATGGTACTATGGCAGAGCACGTCTCACCTGCCTGTTGAATCGGACCCCAGTGTAGGACAGCAAGAGGCACCCTGTCAAAGAGCAGAGAGCATGGTGTCCAAAAGAGTCCAGCAGACTTCCTGGGAATGGGGACTTATGGGGTCGGGTCTCTCTTCACAGTATTAATTACACATGTTATTCAACAAGTCTTCAGTGATGCTGCAAGCTGTATTATTTTTCATTCAGCATGACTATAAGGCAAACTATTATTTGACTAGATTCCAATAATCCTATTAGTGGTAATATAAATATGTAGCAGGAAGATGACTCTGGCTGTAGAAAAACACATTTTCAGGAATGTTCTATCTATTAGCTTTGCAATCATTATTTCTCAGTCACTTTATAATTTCAATCTTTCCACTGAAAATGGTTGTTAGTTTATATTTCTTTCCTAATAAACCCATTTTTATTTCTAGGAGCTTCTTTGCTGCCCTCTTAAGCACTTTGTTAGAACAGCAGATCTGAATGAAAAAAATTTATTATGTTCAGCAACAAGGTGTTTGAAATAGTTTCTGCTTTGACTCTAACTACTTTCAGTAACATAAATATTTTCTGATTATATAAAAGAAATACCCAAGCAAAAGTTTCTTAGCTTTTTAAATAATACTGTAAATCAGTATGATATTATGTGTATACTTTTGTATATCAGTATTACAATCTTTCTGATATTAACTATTACAAAGTACAATAGAGTTAAAAAATGAGGAAATTAATAATAGGGAGAAAAAGGCAATTTTTTGTGGGCCTATTTTGTTATTTTTGTAATACCCTCTTCATATATATACCAAGATTGTGTGTCAATTTTAATTTTTCTCCTCTTTTTTAATTTCTTCCACAAATTTCTTTCCTAATATGTCTTCCTGCAGTGAAACAGATTCAAGTAACTTTTCAAATCTTTCTCAGGAAAGACAAAAATTATGGATCCACTGATTTGCCATTTTTTAATGCCATGAAAACCTGTGCTTGCTAATAGCACAGAGGAAAAGAACATTGCAAATACTGGCAAAAAGCGTAAAAGCTGTTTTTTATCCTAAAACTGAAAAAATTACCAATTGATTCATATCATTGCTTTCTATATTAACAAGACGTTATTCCTAATTTGCTGTAACCTGAAGCCTTAAACTAGCTTTTTATAGAACAAAACCTAAACCTACTTATATTAACATGCAACTTTCCTTGCTTGCTTTCAAATATTCACTTCAGGTGATAATCTAAAGATCAGTGGGAGAGAGAACAGAAAGGAAAATTTATATTCTCATACCTCTTCCAGTTGAATACTACCTGGTCTTGCAACCAATTCTATATTCTCTGTCAAAATCACTTATAACTCTAACCTCTTCTAAAAGCAGACTTCATTTACAGTTAAACTTGTCGCTGCTGAGACATCTTAAACTACCCAGTGTACTTCACTACTTCAAGGTAGATTTGTACAAATCCAAATATCACCTTAAACAGGGGCAGTAATTAAGTCACTGCAATCCGATTGTCCAAAGGCCTTATCTCTGGCACCCTGACTGCTGAGGAAATTACCCTTGAGGAAATTACCAGGGAGTGAAACAGTGTAGATATAATTCTTTATTCTTAAGTTATGCTTTCAACCTATCTATCTCCCTGCAGGTGGAGAAACAGAAGAAGCAGGCACTGAATAGCAGGGTAACACAGTCAAGATCACGGAGCAACCCAGGCTTCTAACACCTCCTTCTGAGGCTCAGACTGAGAAAGCAGCAGCTGATGCACCAGCATGAAACCCACAACCTCTTGAATTGCTCCAGGCTAACTCATGGGACACACAACACAACGGCAGGTCTGATCGATGTTTCCCCAAAATATGAAACAAATGTACCCCAATACAAAGCAAGTTTAGCTTTCTCATACGCCTTTTCACAGATATTATATCATGGTGTAAGGAATTCCCCACACCAAAAAAGTACGTTTCATCACTTACAAGTGTAATTTTGCACCTGAAATTGTTTTTGTTAAGAAAACACATGCCATGCAGTTTAAAACTAACATAAAAAAGATAATACAGGAATGCTTAATGAAGCTATGGAAGACTTAATTAAGAACAAATATTGCCCAAAACGTCAGATCTTTCAGAATACTAGGTACTTTTGAAGGAAGTGTTGTATTCAATTCATAACTGTGCATTCAAAAGGCTCATACAACAGTATGTGATCATATCCAGTCTGAGAAGATTTCAAAATTCAATTTCAAAAATGTATTCTACAGATCACTTAAAAACTTCTTGTTAGCAGTGCAGTTTTATTGACACTAACTTTCTGTTTAGTGGCACAGGTAGTATAGGTTGCTAGGTAAGTATGCTATGAATCCGTAGGATAATTCTGAATTCCACTTACATGTTTGGCTGGAATGACTTTGAATCAAGTAAGCATTGTGTATCAGCCGAAAGAAATCCACTTTCTATGACAGAATGTGTCTTTTGAAAAGTTAGACAGTGCCACACTGGAAGGTTAGAGAAACAAAGGAAAGAACTGTGTGTATACAATCAAAGAGATGGGAAAAGATGGGCCTTATTGACACAGGTCAGTAAGTCTATTACCATGGGGTAAACAGATTTCAATCTGGATCAAGATAAGAAACACTAAGGATCTGCTCTGGGAAGAGAAGCTAAAGCACATGTGCAAGGAGCATCAGCTGTGGAGGAAAGCCTATTTCCTAGAGGGAATACAAATGAAGAATTTCACAGGTGAGTTGCCTTAAATGCTACTGGTTTCCTTCATTACTTGAATGATTAATAGGAGAGTGATTTTTATCCCCTGTCTTTGTAGACAGAATTCTTCACTAGAACATAAGGGATCTCTGTCACACTGATAGGAAAAAAAAGGAAAAGTCATTGAAGGAGAAGTTGTGTGGAATTAAAGTTTTTAAGATGGAAACAGTAAGAGATTAAGCATGATGTGCACATCTTGCTGGACCTCTAGCAAAATTTCTGGAGATCCTAGTTAGAGCTTTCCTGAATGAGAGAAACTGAAAGTGGCAGTCTTAAGAGCAATCCTTTAGGGCCATGCAGAAACCCTGAAAATGTATGTTAGTTATACATTGAAGCCCAAATGGTAGTTGACTGTATTTCTCTGATATTCTACTATCTAATCAATGTTTTTTATGATTTTATGCTTTTGCTGTTCAGTCAAAAGCTTAAGAAAAAGATGGAACAAAACCTCTTCAAGTGATAGATGATTTAATTTATCACTTACTAATTTTTATGAACCTCAGTGTAATTTGTGATGATTATACTTAATCAAAGCTTTAGTTATAATATTTTTGGTGACACTGTAAGAGCAAAATCATAAAGATTCAGGCAGTCATACATTTCACAGAGTATAGTAGCTGTGCTGCAACAATGTAGTTTGTATTCATGTAAAGTAAATAAATTTAAAGTTCTTAATTAAAACAGAGCAACTATTAAATAAACTGGAAAATAATAAATGTAAATTGATTATAACTTTAATGCTATACAATGGATTAAATACAGTGTCTTAAAATCATGTTAGAGAGGATGTGAAAATTATGTTCCCTTTTCCAGGCTTTAATATCACTCATTTAAACACTTTAATTAAAATGCAAATTCATCTATAGAGCAGATGTAAAGACAAAAGCTTTGGTGAATATGGAATATCTGAGAAATCATTAGCCAACATCATAGTACATTAGATTACTGCTACTGAATTGGAAATATGATGTTCACCGTGATGAGAAGATTATAAATTAAACCAGATGGCTCTACCACCTAGTGTTTTAATTTCCGCAGACTTCGCTCTGAAACACTTTCTTCTCTGCATAATAACGTTCATCATCATCATCATCATCATCATCATCAAAGGACTATTAAATCCTTAGCTTAAAACACTGGCTCCTTTTTGTATGATTTTTCACCAAAAGAGTCTTTCTTATGTCATGTTCTGTCATCTGGCAAGCAGTGTAATGTAATGCAGTTGATGTGTCTCATATATATCTATATGCCTATATAAATAAATTAATGACAGAAAAGTAAAATAGTACTTCCTGGGGATGTGAGAGCTCAGCAAGGGGACAAAGTGATGGACTTGGGGATGCATTAGCTTTCAATAGATTTCATTATCTAAATAGTTTGTAGCCATGAATAAGGGTCTACAGACCAAATACATACATGATATTTCTGTACAGATGTGCAGACAGATCAGCACCCATCGCTACCCACAGCTGCTGAAGCACCCATAGCCATGTTCATGCTGGTCAGACCACACTCTCCAGCTGACTAGGTGCTGAGATGCTTACAGTGATTCGCACTCTGCCACATTGCTTCGTTTTGTTCTCTAAACAGGCACCTTAAATGTTAATTAGATATGAATATTCCTGTGCTTTTGTCCATATTCGTGAAGACAACATAACTAGGTGACATGGCTGTGCTTTCACAGATGTCATCTAAGCAGCACTTCCCATCTCTCACCCACCCACCACTACATCTCTCTCATTCGTGTGAGCACAACTGTTTGGGAACTGCAGTCAACCAAGCTATGAACTGATCCAGCTTAAAATACAAACTACCATTCTGGGAAAAGTGAGGGGGCAGCCCAGGCTGGAAGTCAAGGTGTGTTTCCCAAGGCACCTGAGCCTGCTTAATAGTCCCCACCATGGAGAGGCACGAGGCCCACTCCTCCTCCAGTCTGTGGGACATTCCCTGCTACTCATTTTGACTTTGAAGCTCTGTTTAATAACAAGTGTAGCCAGACTTTCCAAGTTATCTGCAAAGCTTAGGCAGTTTGCTTTGGAAGTTTATATTAATGCAATATCAAAGCCTGTAATAACTTTGCTAAACATGTAACCATGAGCACAGGCATGATTTTTTAGTGTTTGGGTCACGCTGAGTGTTGACTGCATTTATTTCCTATTATTGAACTCTTAGGTGCTCAGTAATTTACAGCATTCTTTAGAGCTTAGAAGTGCAAGATGACACATGGTTTGGTGTAGACAAACACAGCCACATGGTACATCCCACACAGGGGATGTGCAATTTAAGTGTAAATGCCAAGATCCCCTGGGTTTCTTCTCACGAATGAGCATGTCAATCTCAATTAACCCCACGGTATTTATTTAGAAAGTTAAGATCTTAATTTCTGATGGCAGCTTAGGATGTGAGCCACTTTCTTCAAATACAGAGAACTACAGTTCAAATTCCCTTATATTATTTTTCCAGACTCAAAACTGACAGGTGAAAATACACCTGAAAGCAGTGGCCTGAGTGTTCATGGCCCACTCCGTCTTTGCTGTGAAGGGCAGACCATGGCATCATTTGTGACAGTACTAGCTGCGTACTGTGGTAAGATTTCCAAGGGATATCTTTAGTCATATTTTATACAGCTGTTGCCTAATAAAATATTCAGTACACTACTGACATCAGCTGGATGGAAGGAGACTTTGTGGTTATAATCTATTGTAGAGTAAAACTAATTCCTTAATTCATCAGCCTAGGTTGTTGTCCCCACTATAATCTAAACACAGCTGCCATCCCCACAGAAATTTGACCTATCATAAAGGAGCAGAACATAGCCTCTTTACTCCTAAAGCTCTACTGGTGTAAAAACCTTTTGATTCCCTACTTTCCTGTCCTGGATCTCTTCCCAGCCTTTCCTCCTCCCTGTCCACTCTGCTGGCCCAACAGTTCATGCAGCTGGATGGCTCAGGGATGGTCCAGCTGAAAAACAACTTTTTTTTTTTTTTCTCCTCCTTTATTTTTCAGAAGGATTAGTTGTCTGATCTAGACCACCATGTGTGCTGTACGGTCATCACTTTGCATATAGAGCGCAATAGAGTACAAGTGCAGAAAAGCTGGAGGCTTGCTGCTGTTGAAGAAACTGCAAAGCATAGTCTGACCTTCCCTTAGGTGTCTGGATTTCACCTCTTCAGCTCTAAAGCAGCCTGGGCTGCTGGGCACTTATTCCCTCCCATCTGCTGTGCAGCAACCGTGGCTGCCATGGCCGCATTATGAAACAGAACAGAGGACTGATTCAGCCGAAAAAATAATGGCTGTGCAAAAGAACTGTAAGAAACTTTGTTATCTTTTATGGATGCAGTAAAGCCAACCGCAGCTGGGTAAAACAAAGACTCAAAAAGAAAAAAACCCAAACCCCAAAGACATTAAAATTGTAGGAAAGAGTTTTCTCTGCCACAAACATGGATAACAACTACTACTTATAAGCCTATTGTTTTCTAAAAGACAGTCTCTAAAGAACCAAATATGAAATGTTAAATATATAAAAGGAATATAAAGGGAATACAGTTACCAATGAAAAAAAATGGATAGCTACTTTATTTTGCCTGCAATTATCCCCTATTTGTACAGATAAGATTGGATTATTATTATTACCTTAAAAAGAGAAAGGATATTGAAAAACATAGCCTTGCTGTTTTGTACCAACATTAAATGAAGAAGTAAAAAGGAAATAAAATCTTAAAAACCTTAATTCATCCAAAATATGTAGTGAAATGCTTAGAATTTTCTAACAGAGACTAAGTACTGACATTTCACTGACTACTTGGGTGATTTATGCATTGTTAAGTCCTGTGTGTCTGTTATAAAGCAATCAGTATTGGAATAGAGGCGAGGACTCAACTCTATACCAGCTATTGACTCAGATATGTAAAAATTCTCAGTTAAAGGTGCTCAACTATGTTCAGCTGGAACATAAATAAATGTGTACTAATCAAGACAAATACAGCTCTAGATACTTAGCAAAATATTAACAAATATGAGACTTTTGCTTGAGTTGTAACTTGCAGCTGTCTGGATGCTCCTAGGTGATATTTTATTGATCCTTTCTTGTGTTTTTCCCTCTGAATGACTACTAACAAGCTTCTTTCCACCCCGACAGTCATGAATTTTCATGAAGCAGGTGGAAATGTAATACCTTTGTGGAATCCACCCTCTGCCAAATCTGAATGAAATTATGTTTTTTCAAACACTATCAAGTCAAAGACAGGCCCCACACAATACATGTGTGCATCTAATTAAACACATGCGGCGTAATAATGCCAGATACTTCATTTCCATAGGAAACAAAGTTAACTGGATTTCAGAGAGCTTGTGAGCACCATCACACAAGGTATGATCAGAACATGACAACTGAAAATTTCAAAATTATCAACTCCTTATTTTATTTTTTTCAGTTTAAAGCATGAAGCCTGTTAAAAGTTCCCTTTGTGGGTGTGCTAAGTATTCCAGGACATCTCTCTTTTCATTTGCACACAGTCCCTGTGAACTTTGCTGAATTATTGTGCCTTATAAATTTACTATTTCTCATTAAACTGACAAGTGATGATGTAAAACTTATTGATGCTCCATATGGCTTGAAAGCTCATAAGAAATCTCGTTCCTAAAATTGGCATATTTCACTGCTTTTAGAGCTGTGAAAGGCTTTTAAATCTGCCAGTTTTCTATACCATTATTACAGCCCTGAAGCAGTGTTTATCACTGGAGGATACTACCTGGTTCCAGGACCCTGTATGCTATTCTTCCACATTTCCCTCCATGGATCACCTGCCAATGAATCACCAAGGAAACTCATTACCAAAAGCACAAACTACCCTGCATGGTACAGCTGGCTGCCAGCAGATAGTGTTATTCGCTGGACTACTCAAGCCTGTTATTTCTTCAAATGCTGCACTTCAGTCATGTTGTAATGGCTGTGCTACATTGTTTCTCATTCTCATTTGTTATTTAATTTTAATCTCATCTGACTCACTGGTGTGGGTATGGTGTCTGAGCTGCTGTCAGAAAGTCTGTGTGAGGTTATTTTAACAGCCATGAAAAGACAAAATACGGTTCTCATTCTTTTCATTTGTCATTTTTATTGAAGAATTTGTTTTTTCATCAGCTCAGCTTAGGTGTGTCATGGTCTGGACGAAAGAAGAAAGTGAATCCTTCTTTCCCACTCTTTAATGTTTACCTCCACTTCACGCCAGGCTGTGATTTTCCTATTTCTGCGCTGCCAATCTCCAGAAAGGTTCAGGCACTATTACTCAGAAAACACAAAGATCATGACTCATCTAGACCTCATCCTAAGGTTTAAGCTGTGACCTGAATGCTTCATACCTTTTTCAAGATGCCTGTCAAGAGCAGGTAAATATTTTCTGTGAGAGCGTGAAGACTTCCGGAATACAACTTTCTGATGGTTGTCAATTCCTGCCTTTCCCATCTACTCTCCAGTTTTCAGTCCCTGTGTTTTGGATACCCTTTTGTGTGGATTTTCTCCTCTGCCGGGACTGCAGCAGTCAGTTAGGTGTATTGGGCAGGTATCTGCACTGTCCCACTGTGACTCATTTCTTTTTATTGAGCTCAAAGAATGAGGAACATCTCATTTGCTCCCGGACACCCACTCACAGATTTAAGGCAGAGGCTTCTTCTCATTAAAAACACTATATCCATTAGCCAGTGTTCCCTTACTCACCACAGCTCACAGTTGATCAGTTCAAAGCTGATCCCACCAGATATTTTAAACCACCGAACGTCACTGCTCCCTAACTTTACTGAGCACAGAGTCTTCTACAAACAGCTTGGTTACCTTTCATCCCGATGAAGATCTGAATGGTTTTATGAACTCTTTTCCTACTTAAATGAATCTATCATATTAGTGCAATAATTTAATACTGGTTACAGTTTCAAGATCCCAAAATCTAAATTAAAGAGATTTCCTTTTTTTGTTATAGCTACCTTTCTATTAGTCCAAAACCAACCACTACTTTTTATTTGAAAACCTCAGACTTAGATATTAATGGTGCTTACTATTTTTCAGGTTTTGCCTTTCTCCACTTCTACACTTATATAGGGCAACTTACTGCATCTTTGCTTAATGATGCCAACTTTATCTTTTTTTGCAATAATCCAGCAGTTGTGGACACTGATGGAAACAATTTAAATGAGGATAAAATTGGAGTGAAAAATTGAGGCTATAATGGCTCAGGGATACTTTGACTAATTTGAGATATTCACTGACTTGAAAAGCATGGCAGAGTTATGGAGATAAAAATCTATTTAATCTATTGATAGATTAAAAACTTAGATCTAATCAAACACCATAGATTTTTAATAACTGTGGGCAAATGAAGGGTGATTTTAGATTATGATGACATTAAAAGTAACAGTATTCCTATTTGGGGTGTGCATTGGATGCCAACAGATATCTGACAAGATACAGAGATTCTGATGAAAGTCATGTCACCATGTCATCATTTCAAAATGTCATCATTTTATTCAGAGACTGTCCTTGATGCATGCTTGAGTTCAGGATAAAATTAAACAACTGGATTTTATTCTTCCTATTATTGACAATAAACCTAGTGAAGAAGTGTATTTAAATCTATTATGAATCAGGCATCACTATAACGATAGGTAAGGCTTAGCTTCTTCCTCGGTGTAAGATTTGATGGTAAATTTACTGCTTCCAGTTAAAAAAAAAGTCTTCTCACTCTGGTCAGGCACTGAGTTTAAGAGGTTGGGAACAATGGTCCTTAGGACTAAGGTCCTTCACTGCTTAGGACATTCTGGCTTGTAAAAGATATAATAGTATATCTTATATAATATCTTATATCTAGCCTTATTAAAGCAAATGGCAAAACTTCTATTGACTTCACTGTAGCCACAGAGTTCAGAAAATACCACCTTCCCACATATGTAGCCCCATTCATTTCTGTAGGTCTGTTTAGGTGTATACATTTTGATGCATCTGTCTGGTTAACAGAAATAATAATAATGACAAATGAGCAGTGCAGCAGTATCCCTGCTGAAGGCCAGATCTGCAGCACTTATTTTGACTGGAACATCCTCACAGGATTGAAAATTTTAAATTGCATGCGAGAGGAGTAAGAATTGACACATGTGCAAGAAATAGACTGAAGACCTGGCACAAAGTGCTTGTTTGGAAGAAAGCAGAAGCTTAGATTGTAAGGCTGAGAACATTGGTATGAGAGCCTTTAAGTTGGAGGAATACATGGAAAATTCTGAACAGTTCTGAAGTATCAGGAGTTATTTCAAAGATAATGAGTGTTGAGGAGAAGCAGCATTATCCTTTGATCTTTGTCTTTTTTTTTTTTTTTAATGGAAAAAAAATCCTTACACTTATCTTTTTCCTCAGTGATCTACTTTCTTTCCTCATAGATGTTTCAATGGGTTTTCATTGACTTGATTAAGAATATACTTTAAGACAATAAAACATGCCAAAGATGGTATAATGTTGACCATCTCTTGACAATTGTCAAGATTGTCTCTCCTGATAATCCACTTTTTGAAAAAAAAAGAAAAAATGCTGGTGGGTTGAGTTTACACTAGCAGCTGTTATGGTGGATCATACGCCCCCATGACCCTAGGGTTTCATCACAACTGATATTGTTGGTCCTCCCATGTAGCATAAAGGTGACCAAGAAAACAGTACCAGTCTAACTCCAGGTTGTCCCTCTGGCTGAACTGACATAATATGATCACGAACGCAAGTCTGATCAAGATCAACCTGGTACTGCTGAGCAACACGTGAGTTGCTATCATAGAACCATGCCTGTCAGCAGCTGAGCTCTAGATGCCATTAAAGACTTAAAAGTATAGCATCAAAAATCCTTTGGAAGCTATATTTAATGTTGTAGTCACATGCAAAGTTTAATTTTTAATACAAAGTATGTATTGTTATATGCTATAAAGCAGGGAAACGCTCCTTTCTTACCCTTTCCCTCCTTCATTTTGCTTTCAGCCATGCATTTACAAGATGTGGCATTTACAGAGAATTGAATGTCAGCTATTTGAGGATTCATTCCTTCAGTGCCCATATCACTATTTAGCGAACATGTTCTCCTGTATGTCAATTATTCAAGCCAAAGATACCTGTATTTAATTATTATTAAGGAACCTAACTTATGTTCTTATTCATTTTGATGTGATTTATGTCACTGTGACAGCCTTCTGTTAACAAGTCATTAGTGATTTTTTCTGAAACACCGAGGTCTAAATGACAGCAATGTTGCTTAGACAAGAAAAGAGAACATTCTGGCAGTTTGTGTTTCATTTAACCCAAATTTTCCAGGAGTGCATGATACTATAACCTAATTTACCACATCACAACCTTTTCATCTCTTAAGTAAGAAATTCTCCAAATGCTTTAGTAGTTTTTGATCCACTTATCTGCACAGTAGCAAAGATTTTAAATGTGAAAACAACTGTTAGAAGAAACAATACAGGGCTAAAAGTATTAAAAAGGACAGAAATCTTTAAAGTCTTTCTATTTTGATAAAGATTCCGAGAGCAGGGGGAAGACAATACCTGCTCTCAGCTACCACTAGAAGGCAGTACAGGCATCTGAGCACCTTCTTCAGTAGACAGAACACTATCAAACGCGACCTGAATGCAGCTGTGGTTGGACATCTTTTGAAAAATAAGGTTTTATAGATTATTTACTCTTTAAAAAGTAAATGTCTTTGGGAAAGCTGAGTTTTTTGAGGGAAAGTCCTAAAGCATTACAGAATCTTTCCTGATATACATGGTAATTATTTTCTCATTTGGTGGTAGCTGCTGAGCTACTATAAATCAGAAAAATAAAACATCATACATACTCTTCTCATGCTCTCTAGAGTTCTCCCTGAATCATCCCCTCTTTGGCTGCATATATATATGCACATGTACATACGCATTTGCATATATATCTGTGAGATACACTTGGAAATATTTCAGTGTCTGGCCTGGAAAACTCTCTTGAATGACTTAATTTTAAGGGTTTCCTTTCTTCTTTGTTTTACCTTGTGGGGTTTTTTTTCATGAAAGTTTTGCCATCTTTCTGTGATATTACAGTAACATTTACTGCTGCTGGCATGATGAATAGTCCAACCCAAACTGCTGGTCATCAAGCACAGAATGTGACAAGGACATCTGACTGCCTGCAACCAGAGCCCTGGCAGCTGTGACTGTGTCTGTAATATCCTGCTAGGGTGTCCTTGCTGAAGTCAGTTTTGCTGTTATTTCCTATTAGTTGTGACTTTATAAATGGCGAAGTCAAAACTGAAGGAATCTTTTTGCTCAGTTAGAAACCCTAAACCCATAACCATAGCTTCCTAAAACTACAAACAAAATCTGAACAGCATCATGGAGTCAACTTTCATTATGCTGGAATGTGACTGATAGGGAGGAAAACTGTTGTGAATAATTTATTTAAGACAGTGGAGTATTTTGATCTTTAAGTCTAAGTAGTTGGCATTCCAATTTCCTCTGTAGATATTTAGGTTTTTTCTTATCCTGAAAAAACCCCACAAGAAAACCAAAACAACAATTTCATTAAAAATGCTTAATACAGCTCATTCTGTGGCAGAGAGAATTTGAAAGTCTAACACGATATAGAAATCATATATGCATACATACATATATATTAAAATAATCTGCAAACTTGCAGACAATGCTTATATGCTTCCATATATGAAATGGAAACAGGTCAACATCTGCACTACATCTCCCCTATTTTATAAACAAGGAAAAGTCATCATCGTTAATACCTGCCTTCACCTTCTGTGCCACATCTCTGTGTCTCAATATTGATTTGCTGCATTAGGGATCCTCTATCGCACAGTGTATGGAAAATGAGCTAGGACGGTGAAAACAAAACCAAAGAAGGTAACATTTGTTACCACCTGCCTTATCATGAGCATATGTCTCTTTACAATCTATTAATATGCTTGGCTCTCCAGATTTTCTATCT
Source organism: Pelecanus crispus (assembly GCF_030463565.1). Taxonomy (NCBI): domain Eukaryota; kingdom Metazoa; phylum Chordata; class Aves; order Pelecaniformes; family Pelecanidae; genus Pelecanus; species Pelecanus crispus. Next base: position 68,051,530 of record NC_134646.1, on the reverse strand, counting down.
TGATAAGCAAAATCAGAAATCAGACACACATTTTAGTGTGTGAGCTCAAATATGACAAAATAAAGCATCCTCAGCATCTGTATTAATCGACCTTCCCATTGCTTTTGCACCATTACAGTATTTACTTGCACACCTCTTCAAATATGAATTCTAGTCGTCTTAAGATAGAAACAGAAAAAGTTGTTTATATTGTAGTAGCCTGGGTAGAGTGTAGCACGTGGTAAGATTAAGTAAATAGTACTAGACTGTGATGTGGTACTGGATATATGAATGTAGAATCAGTTCCTTCTTTTTAAAAGTTTCTAGGAAAAAAATAAAGTTAAAAAAAGTAGTATTTTCTAATCTTTACTCAGGAATTTTTCTGAATGTCATATGGGCCCCAAAAGACTGATATTTCACCCAGATACAATCATCAAATCCTTGCCCTTTGGTGCTTCTTAAAAAGAAAATCCAGCAACTGTCAGATTCCTTTGCCTATAACCTCAGTGGGACCGAGCACTCATAACTCCCAGGAAAACTAACTGAGCTCCATCATTTCTAAGAAGTCAAACCATTAGAAATAATAAAACTTGATCAAATATTTAATAAAAGGAGTCAGCAGATGTAAAATCCACAGGTCCCATCACCATAGCAGAAAGAAATACTTTCTCTCCAACTAGCTGAATTTGCTGTAGCTACCACTGATGTAGTGTGGGGTTTTTGTGTGAGAATGACAACTGAAGAATTAAGAAAAAAATGTCAGAAAATATCCTCCTCAGGTACCTATTTTCAAATACAGTAGTGCAAGGCAAAGTCTAAGCATTTCTGGCTTTAATCTTTAATAGTACTTCTCTATAATGCACATAATGGTTACAATTACTCTGCAGAAAAATATTTTCACCCTCAAATCATAGACCAGAGGAGGGAAATGCTTGATGATTTCTAACTGCCTTAGAGCATCATGGAAAACCAGCTATTTTTAAAACAAAATTAATTACACTCCACAACTTTGAAGCTGCACCTTTATGTCACACCAAATAATTTTAAAGCTCTTGATTTAGAGTCAGAGTCTATGTTCAGCATGCTTGCTCCACAGAGCTGACGTGCAACTAGGCTTTGTAAAACTCTCTTCTGCTAAAGAAACTTTAGTGTGAGGCTGGCCATGCATTGCAATTATATGAAATGCAAACAGAGGCACAGAGGAACAGCTGTTTTCCCAATATAGCAAATTCTTTAGGGAAATTTGTGCAGAAGGAAGCAATAAATGCATCAGCAACCACTGACACACTCTGATAATTACTGCAAAGCAAAAAAACATCTGCATTGAAGAAGGAGTAAAAACAACACTAGCGATAATGAAAAGTGAAAGAAAAAAGCAACCCAATGAAGGGGAGTGGAAGAAAAACATCCTCTTTTTCCTGAAACCATCACTAGCATATTACTCAAGAACTTAATTCTGACATGTTTTTGTTGCTTGATAGCTTGTGCTTTTTTTCACTGAAATAAATTATGCTTCATTCAGAAACAGAAGCTTCCCTACTCCTTCAAAAAAAAAAAATTACTAGGACCTGAGAAGGCCAGCTGTGATATGCAGTGGAGTTATTTACTACCCAGCATCCATTCTTGGGCAAGCCCATAGCAAGTCAAATTCACCTTACAGTTTATTTAAATCAAATGTGCATTCTAGATTCATCCTAAGGCAGGACATGAAAATATTATGCAAAACAGCAAGTCAAGATATACTACCATGTCATATTATCTGCCTGAATAACTTTGCAAATGTTCACAGGAAAACATACAGAAATATGTTAAAGTCCATGTTCGAAGGTTTGAATAAACCAGCTGTTGAAAATCTTACAACATTTTTCTCTGAAGAATACTTGAGCTTCCAGCTGTAGGTTGGTTAGGGGGAAAAATGCCCAACTAACTTAGCTGATATGTTTCTGTTTTGTCTTTCCCGAAGAAAATAGAGCCAAAGGACACAAAATGGATTATCCTGGATGCAAGCTGCTGTTGTGGCAACTCTATTTTTTTGTCATTTCCAACTGCCATTAGCCACCCAACCTACCCCAGAATAGTTTTTCTTAGTTTTTCTTAGCTATTTCTATCAGTATGTTGGGTTTTGGGTTGGTGGGGGTTTTTTTGGTTTGGGTTTTTTTGGGGGTTGGTTGCTTTTTTTTTAAAAAAGCCCATAAAGAGGAATTAAGTACTTTTGGAGGGGGGTTCAAAGTCATCAGTACACCACCGTGAACTTTACAGAATCAGACTGTGACTTGAACTCACCCTACAACTACTTTGGACTTTCTAGGATTCTATTTCCTGCATATGTTTTTTTCCACTTTTAAAATAGTTATAAAATCAAAATGTTATACTGGAGATATTTTAGGAAGTAGGTATAACTAATGTTTATGATCCAGATAAAATTAACCATTACTGCTAATAATTTTTAAAGTGCAGAAATAAGTCACATGAAGAGAAAAAGAACAGAAAAAGAAGATACAATCATGTTCGTAGCTATAAAATAAATTCCACATTTTTCAAATATGATTCAGAGTGAATGGTGATAATAGTACCAATTTTACCAGTAAATTAAATTCTAATACTTCATAAATGTTTTTTTGTTTTGTTTTGTTTTAATCAGGGCATATTTTCCTTTCTTGAGAAAAAAATTATACATAACTTTCATTTTAGGCTGCCCTCAGAATCTTACATGTTTAAGATTATTTGCACCTCTTTTACACAGACAACACTGTCAGTTTGGAATTTTAATTTCCATGAGCCAGAGATGGGACAAAGATATCACCTCAAGAGCTCTGAAAACCAAGTCAAAAAAGTGGCATTTTCTGCTAGCCAAGTGACTGTTTTTCTTGTCTGCTTTGGCTGTTTATATTGGTAGCTCTTCTGCTGGTTTCCCTGTACACAGAGAGTACCTTGCAAAAACTGAATGCTGATCTCAGTTCCTAGTCACTGCTGTAAAAAGCATGATTATTGCTCTTGGAAACATCAGCCATATTTTTTTAAGCTACAACTCAACTACAGGCTCCAGGATCGTGTGAGTGCTAACACGGGTGATCAGTGTAATGTCTATGCTGATCTTCATCTCAGGACCCACAAATTTTCTTATCACATTACCTAGTACAAATGTGTACAAACTCAAGGAAAGACAAAGATGTAATACTGATGAGGAAAGCAGTAGAAAGGAATGCGTATGTTTTATAAAACATGCAAATACACTTTAAGAACTTCATCACAAATTTGCATGAGTGGGAAAGTTAATTCTAATAAACAAACTAATATGGGTTTTTTCTGATACAATTTTAGCATTAAGTTCTGTTTAATTCAAATTCCTGGGAAAATCTTTTATCCACTGTTGAATTTTCATCCATTCTCCCATCCTTTTCACAGCTCCTTACTAGTGTCCAGAAACTGCACCAATGTTAAGTTTCTGAACAGAGAATTGAAGTGTGCATGGCATTTATGGTATAGCATGCATTTAATCATTTGTGTTAAATATTATTTGGTTTAATCAGTTCTTTAATGGCAATTTGTTTAATGTACTCAGCACAGCTTACTTTCAAGAAAGTGGAATGAGAAACTGAGCACAGTATTGATTATGTTGAGTAACAGAGGTGGTGATTAACACCCTTCTTGCCACTCTCAAAGTCAGTCCAGATGTACTTCAGGTGCCAATATTCTCAGGCTCTTCTGCCCATGCATCTTGTTGTTTGTGTTAAATTCTCCCTAGTCATCTTCTCCTGACTCTCCAAAAAATACTAGGTAGTGATACAGTCTTCAGGACAAAAAAGGCAACAGAGCAATGGCAGATGAGAATGAATGCACAGAGTGTGGGCCAAGAGGATTTCTCCATATTAGAAATAAATGCAACCCTCTTCAGTAAAGATAAAGCCCAAATCCCACAAATATTCAGCTGCTAAATGCCTGGAAAGTGAGTTTCCAGGTGTTCAAGTAAAACCTGAGCAAAACACAACTGACATCTTTGGCAATTCATTCTGGGGGGGGGAATCAATCAAAGAATTTATTTTTAAAAAGCTGAACTAAGCAAAATGTACAGCCAGAATATGGCTCAAACCTCTGCAACCATTAAAACACTCCCGGGCACCCTGTATTGAATACTGTGATTACATAGGCTGTTCTAAGCACTGAGGGCTTTAGGAAACGAAAACTAATCCTGTTTTTTAAATCATTTTCAGACAAACTTCATCAACATGTTTGGACTGAAGGACAAAGCTTTTGCTGTGCTTCTTTTACTTCTTATTTGTCCAATGTTAATTAGAGGATCTTAGGGAGACTCTGTAACTGCATATTGCATAAGATGCTAATGGGCCCTTTGAGCAGGATTGCTGCTAAGAGGCTAATTAATCTTCTCTCCACTTCTTCCACAATTGGACAAACATTAAAACAGTTGATTCTAGATGCTAACATGGACAGTATATGTATATTATACATATATGCAATGCACTTCCAAATAAAAAATGAATGCTCAGACAAGACATCTGTAATTTAGGAGGAGCTTTTTTATTATGTACTGTCATCTGAAATTGAAAATTATCAAAAGTTAAACCAGGAAAAAACCCAACACATCAGGCATGTATTTTGGTAAATTTAAAAGAGGTAACGCAGAAAACAAGAGTGGAAAGTGAATCAGATTCCTGGAATGTTTAAAAGGACAGCAAGAAAACATGCCAAGAGGTGTTTCTACACAATTTCTTGCCATTCTCTTCACTGAAAGAACGCAGTCCTAGATCTCAAAGCACCTGAGGAGGCCCTGAAGCTAAGATCAAACCCCAGTGGAATAAGATAAATTATGTGCAGCAAACTGAACAACTGCATAAGCAAGGAAACCAAGGGAAAGCTACCAAGGGAATACCCCTGTTAAAAGAGTAGCAGAACATGATCTCATACAAGCACAGGAACAGAGACTATCTCAGTCCTGTGATGTTCATTCTTCCAGCAATAGACAACAGTTTATTTAAAGAACACCATCCTTTTTTCACTAGTTAGGGAGGACATTTGTTTACTATATACCAAGACTTCATCAGAAAGTTATGTGAAGGTACATGTGAAAGCTTAAGAGCATTTTATCTTCTCTGTCACCTCAGTGGGAAGCTTCTTTAGTCCTGGCCAAATATCAAAGAGGTTCTAAATTAGGAACATCCGGCAGAGATTTACTATGATTTACGAACCATTCCTGACCAACTGGATTGCCTTCTATGATGAAATGACTGGCTTAGTTGATCTCATTTACCATGTCCTTAGCAAGGTCTTTCAGACAGCCTCCAGTAGCATCCTACTAGCCAAACTGAAAAAGCTACAAGGTGGGTGGGAGCCCCAAGCAGTGGCACCAGCCAAAAGCCAACTGGCTGCAGAAAGCAGCTTTGCAGGCAAGGACCCAGGACCCTGATGGACACCAAGCCAACCATGAGTCATTGTTGTGCTCTCACAGCGATGAAAGCCACCCACACCCTCAGCTGCATCAGGGAGAGAGTAAGCAGCAGGGAAGTGCTTCTTCCCTTCTTTTTGGCATCTGTGAAACTTCACATGGAGGTCTATGTCCAGTTTGGGGCTTTGCAGTACAAGAAAGACACTGGCAAATGGAACAAGTCCAGCCAAGGCCAGTGAGATTGTCAAGGGGCTGGATTATATGACATTGAGGGGCTGCTGAGAAAGCTGGGATTTTTCAGCCTGGAGGAAAGAATATTAAAGGTCCCCCTTGTTAGTGATCTAAGAGCAGCTTTCCACTACCTAAAGGTGCTCATAGGGAACATGGAGCCATTTTTTTCTTAAAATCACACAGTTAAAGGACAAAAGGCAAAAAACAAGCTATGGCAAGGAAAATTCTGAGTAGGCATGGGAAATTCCTTAGATATATAGTTTTAAATTTAAGTTCACCATGACAGAGGTTAAGCACTGGAAAAGTGTGCCTACAGAGACTGTGAAAGTCCATCCTTGAGGATATTCACAACTTGACTGGACAAGGTCCTCCACAACTTGATCTTATTTCTTAGTTCTGATTTCAGCAAGAGCAGATGACCCACAGAGGTCCCTTGCAACCTTAAGTGTTTGATGATTCTGGTTCTAAGACTTGAAAACACTGAGTTCATCAAGGTGGTTATTTATTTATTTGGTAAAGAGGAAAACATGTAGATTCAGGACTGCTATCATTCCTTTCCATAGTTCTGAGAAATTCCAGCATTTTTCATTACAGAAAGTGTACATTGGAGAAGATTGGTGAAGAAGAACGTTGTCATTATTTTCGTACTGGGGACTAATCCCAGACTGATTGACTAAAATGCTTCTTAAGGGTTTGGAAATCACCTTGTCCCCCCACATTACAGTATGTACATGACTATTTCTGGAATGGGTCACTAAGACAATTAAAAAACAAAATAAATATAGTATGTTCTCAGTACAAGGTTACAATTTCTCCAACCACATATTTGTATTTTTATGATTTACTGCAGTAATGTTGGCTTATAATTGAGCAACTGGTAATTTTTTTCCTTCCATAGCATTAGAAAGAAGATTTGAATAATGGAAGAAGATCATCTTTTCCCAGAAAATCTCGCCAGATTTTGAGGTGTCTTTTTTCCATGTGAAATTAGTCTCATTTCCAAAACTAGTATTACCCAAGTCTTTGCAGGTAAGACAATCTTGGTTTTCTATACCTCAGAACTATCAGAACTATGATTATCATAGGAACTAGTCATGAGATAGAGAACCAGAAAATTTCATTAAAATACCAGCTGATTAACTGAAAAATACCTCCTGTTGCAAGCCTCTCTCCAAAAAAATCTAACCTTGAGGGAAGTATGTGAAAAGTGCACTTACTGTCTCATACATGCTTACAATAAACCAAGATTAAAGTTACTTTTACCTTTTTTAACTAGAGAGAAGTGAGTTGAATCCCTTTGGTAGCTAAATTAACAACACTTCTTTTTTTTCTTTTTGATTTTTAACAAGCATCCATACTGAGATATACAAAATTACCATTCCAAATGTTTCCCTTAGCTTTTGCCTTTATTTTCTCTTCCAAAATCTGCATTTTGAAAGTTTTCTTGTTAAATTTTTCTCTATCCTTAACATTATCACATAACATTATACTAGACAGTAAGTAGAATTTATACTTAGTGATGCAGTGAATAATTTTTCAGTATAACAAATTTTTCTTAAGTTCATTTCTGTAGAGATAGGTAAACATATTCCATCTTTAGACATGGACATGAGAGAGCTTTGTGAAAATTCTAGTTAAAAAAAAAAAGAAAAATGAGGTAAGATGGATATTTTTACAAGCATTGTTTTAATTAGCTGTGGTATTTTCTTATTTAAGTGGTTAAATCTGGTTCTAATATTTCTTATTTTAGAAATAGATTACATTATTATTTAACTGTATGCAATCCCAGTTATCTTAATTGTATGGTTACCTGTTTCTATATTGAGGTGTTTACAATGTGCCTAAATATACCAGGTTTGGGAATCTAGAAATTTATTTAATTTCTTATGATCCAAAACCACATCATGGTTTTGTGTTTTTCTTCTGTGTTTTCATGTATTTAATGCCTTTATTAAAATCTCTTTGGACAGTCTAGATCCCAATGTCTTGAAAGTGTTAGAAATTAATACAACTCAAGTGTGTCATCTTCAGCTTCAATTTTACCTGTTTGCTGTGGCTCAGCCTATGGTTAATGGAGCCAATCCTTGCTTGAAGCCTGAAAGCTACTCTTTATTAATTTCCACTTTCATGCCACGCACTGAAGAACATCATATAGCCTGGAGTGCACTCCTCCTCTACTCTTTAGCTTAGCCAGAAAGTTCAATTTAAAAAATAACTATAAAGAAACTAGGCAAAGGACAGAAAATAAAATAATATCTGTAGAAAGTAAAGAAATAGCAACATGTGAAATGAAAGATGTGATAAGGGTAACAAGAAAAATGTATTGAGAACAATCTTTTTTGCTAAATTTAAAGTGTAGTAGTTATCCATGGCAGAAGTTGCTGCACTGCTTAAGAGTCCCGTCATGTAACTTTGCTTCGTCAACATCCCATGTAAGATGCAAAGAGTATTTTTAACTTAGGAACACAGAGCACATCTTAAGCCAGCCCGGTAAGATGATTTCGTGCTTGCATCCCGGCTCCCAGGTGTAGGTGTGCTAATGGGAGGACATTGCCCATGGAGAAGATAACGATCCCCCTGCCAGGTGACCTGAGCACAGCGCAGGGCTGTGCCATCCTGCACGCAGCACTGGCCACAGCACAAACTCCACCAGCTATTCATACCCAGAGAGCCTGCAGGCAGCTCCCACTTGGCACTAGCAATTACTCCATCTGTGTGTGCTTATCTTTATCTTGAAGTGAAGCAGCATGTTCTCATGTGAACATTTGCTTGGCAGTAGAAATGCTGAACAGAATTGCTCACTGATAGGAAAATCTGATACGAGCACTAAAGGCGGGATCTGCGCAGTGTGTTTTGCCCATCGGTCTGTCTGAAGGGTTGTAAAAATATCTACGCTATGCTTTTTTCCCTTCTAGTGTTTGCGTCAATAAATAGTATTTTTATTCAATATTTTACGGAGTCTGAGTGCCTTTTGTACTGAAATCTGTAACAAGCACCAGCCCCCATGAATTACAACAGGCTAGCGTTCTGGTCATTGAACTAACGTTTTGAAAATGAAAATGAAGAACATAAAACAAGAAACAAAACAAATTAAACCAACAACAGAAAAAGGAAAAAAAGCATGGTGAATTCCTGCCTTTTGGACACACCTCACCTCACATTGCTCATACAGAAATCAGTGTCTTGGCTCATTGAAAACAGAAATCAATCTAGACTGAAAAAAGTGGAAATCTGAATTAGAGTCATATCTGAAAACATCTATTTGTTCTACTTTTTTTTTTTTTAACTTATTTCCAGTTTGTTCTTAATATTTGCAATGACAGCACCTTTGGATATCTCTTCTTCTATATAATTGTTTTTCTGGACCTGTCACTTATAAATAGGAGGAATCCTTCAATTGGTTTCTATCAGTCCTCTGTCAAAATATGTTCTTGATATTATTGCTGTTATTTTTCTTCCTTAGGGTATACAACTAAGGTCAAAGTTGAAACTGAAACTAGATTGTTAGCTTTCCCAACATTGTATTTTTAGTTTACAGTTCTTTGGCTGTCTTTTTGAGGGGTGGGGTGGATGCTGGGGAGAGATAGGAACTGAGTTTGTGTGTTATTTATAACAGTAGTTTAAACTGAATAAATATTTTTTTCCACAGTGTGGCAGCAAAGCCTTTTAAGAGGAAGAACTGACTTGTCTTGAGAAGTTTTTGCTAAGTCAGGTGAAAATTATGAACAGCTAAAGTTAGAGCCCATAGACTCCTTGTCCCCAGTGAACTGGATTCTGTTTGGAAGACCAATTCTCTGCTCTAGAATTCCATATCACTGCAGGATCCTTCTTACTTTACCACAGTTATTTATTTTTTAATGGTCCTTTTTTTCCATAATAAAAGTCTTGAAATACAAAACAGGTCAAAAAAATTTTTGAATGATGTTTTGTGTGTTATACAACCATGCTGCAGACCCACAGGCAAAAATGTGAAAGAAACCTTCTTCTGTAATGCCTGATGAGAAGAACTGAGGAACATGCAGGAAGAACTTGGGAACATGAAGGCACACAGTAAGTGTCCTGCAGTTCGGCAAATGAATCAGCTACAGAAATGGCACAGAGCATTCAAAGGCAAATTATGTTGGTTTTTTACTTCCCAGTGCCTTGTGGGTGTGTGCGCGCGCACATGCGCGCAAATGAGCAAGAGAGAAGGCAAACATAATGAAATCTAATACCTGGAGAATTATACGAGACAAAAACATTTACAGCCCCACTCTGTAATCCACCGGATTCAGAATCGCTACTAAAAAAAGCAAAAATCGTGACCACGTTTCTGTGATCTATGGCCTCCTGATTGCAGCAACGTTCCAGCCCAGTTTTTCATCTCATTTGAAACAAATGAAGGAACTGAGCACTTTTCATTCCTTCTACTCTCTACCCCTACTCTCTAGGTACTACTTTTCTTCTAATCAGGTTAAGGCAGTATTATTTGGAACACAACATGTCTATTTTGATCATCAGTCGACTTTTTACCTTCTCACAACACTATTTATTCTTTCCTGCTTGAAGTCAAAGGGTGAAATTCTTTCTTAGACATAGTGATCTTGGTTTCTTAAAAGCTTAAGAGAAAAATGTTGCTATTTTGGAAAAGGTAGGAATTATTTTTTCCAGGAAAATTAGTTATTCATTTCAGTATTTTTCAAAGCAATCCATCAAGGAAAAGACTTTGTATAGTCATGAAAATAATAAAAAATCTAATTATGGCTATACCAACTAAGAAAAGCTAAGCAGTATGGTTGATTTATTTTCTGCAACAGACAATAGAAAAATGATTACATTTTAGGAAATAATGTCTAACGTGAAAATGACTTAAAGTAATGTCTGCATTATAATCAATTAATTAAAAGTACTGTTTTAGATGTAGATTATCCTATGTGCCATCTAGGATATAGGATTATTTAAACCTATGTCTACAGTGTAATTGAATAATAAAATTACTGGAGGATCTTTCTTAAAATATGTGTGCTCAATATGAACACACATGTATGTACTTTCATACATGTCAGTTGGTCTTCCTAAGTGTGAATCTAAATCTTATTATGCTAAATTTGGATTTACAGAAATTCAGACAAGCCAAAATATATACGATGTGTGACATTAGAGAGGTTCATTTCTCATCTGGGACTTGCTGACTCATGATTTAAATATAGAGTGATAAATTACTTCTGGGAAAGAATCTAATGGTGTGTATCAAACAGAAGAAGTTATTAAATTCTAATATTTAAAACTGTGGGAGGAAATAAGTATTTGGCTACACTCAAAAGAGTCTTGAAAAAATGGGGAGGATTTTTTTTAATTAAAAAAATAGTAATTTCCTTCAGCTTTTAATCTCAGCAATGCATGTAAACAGTGAATGACCCACAACATAAATCTTTTAGAAATTATTCTACTGTTATTGTTGTATTCTGGTAAATCAATACTGACTTTCTGTCTTGCCACCCTCCTTTATCTTGGATAATGGAACAAGGTTGTTTTTTCAGTATGAATCAGATTTATCCACACTTTGCTGTGGATGACTTTAAGTCCATTTAGTACAAAACTACTGCTACAAGGTCATCCATAATCAGCTCTTACCTTCAATATATTATAAAACATTTCAAATTAATTTCAGAAATATGTAATGAAAGCAGTTAAAGCAACAAAGCATGGTAGCTGCCTGTGTGCTGCCTGAAGCTATGACATGACTTCCTGATTTTAGAGCAAGGTATTAACTATGTTCAAAGGCTCATTATTAAATGTCAGAAGTTCATAGTCATTTGGCATAATTTGAAATAGACATTTTCAGTTAACAGTTTTTAGGTTTAGTGTAGGTTAAATGCTCTACTCTATTAAATCCCTGAATTTAACAGGAATGAGGAAGAATATATAGCCAATATTTTACAAGAATACCAGTGATAGCTCCTACTGTTTACTGAAGAGACTTGTAACGATGCACATATAGAATCGCACGCTTACACTTGTGCTGTCCAACATCCATGCATACAAACACACAAATATACCTGCTAGATAGTTAGATATATTTTACAAACAGGACCTCGATTGTCTGATTATTGCCTAAGTCTACTAAGTACTGCTTCATTTTGCTAAATTAAAAGAGACTGTAATCTCAGATGAAGTCCTGGAGGTACTAGGAGTGCTCCTAAAAGTATGCAAAAAGAAATTTATTAGAGAAAATTTATTATTGTGATGCCAAAGTTCTCTATGCAGTAGTGTATTCCACTGTAAAAGATATCCACAGAAAGAAAAAAAAAAAGACTGAAATCACTGTTTCAGTAGGATTAACTAGCTTGGTTACTTGGCTGATTATCAAGTAGTCACCATGTATGGCCACTGAAATGGAAACTGCTTGAACTTAATGAGAAGTTGGAATAGGCTTGAGTCAAAACTGGACTTCTGTTTGGCTTAAAAGCATGTAACAATCTCTCTTCTTGCTACTGCTTTCAGTGTCCAGTCTCCAGCAAGGCAAACTAAAGCTAGCATTCAAATAAACCAAAGCAGGTACCTAGAGCATTGCAAGCACTGAGCTGATTTACCTCATGGAGCTCCATGCTGCTGCATCTGGTTATAGCCAGCTATTTTTATACTATAATGCAGTCTCAGGACAAATATTCATAAAATATCCCTGCATTGTCTTTAATCAAGTTGTCCCTATTATTCTTCAGATGAGTACCATTGAACCTGTCCATCGCAACCAACCACAGCCTCTGGTGAGTCCTTCCTTGCCACGTTGGGAAATATCACCACAATGTTCTCCCTGATTACTTCACTTCCAAATCATTAACAATCAATTTAAAAATACACAAACAAATATAAGAATCAGGTTTGGGGGCTTAGGGGAGGCCTAAATCTCTACTTCCCATCCTCTCAAAGTTTGGGGATTACTTAGCTTCAGGATATGGAAGGCCATGCAAATAAAAAAAAAAGTTATAAATTAAAGCCACTTCATGAAAAATGGGTTTAACTTGCATGAGAAAGAATTAAAGTCTACCTCAGAGAAAAGCAATTAACAGAATTCCAGGATCCTGGGAAAGACTGTAATTCCTCTAGAGAGGAACAAATATTCCACAAAGGGGATATGATGGCTTAATGAAGTGAGAAATTCTTTTTTTTATATATACATATATATAACTTACATGTATGTTTGCACACAAACACAGAATACAATTTTCTTTTATTGGCTGATGCTGCCTCCACAAACAAATATTCAATAAAACTACACAGCTATGTTTTATAGAGTTGTTATAATTGTCTAACCAGTTTCACAACATGCAAAATAAACTAAGGAATGGTATAGAGATAAAAAATAAGACAAAATGTTTTGAGAGAGAGCATTACAGACATTTTTCAACACAAAGCTAGAGTTTATGAGGCAATATTGCCCTATGAATTTATATTATTATACACACATATATGTACTCTATATAGTTTAACATTGCAATAATATTTTTACGTTACATGGGTTTAGAAGGTACTGTCAAGCCATGACTTTGGTATTATAGGTAGTGTCTCTACTTATTTGTCTTTAAGTGCATGGTTAGACCATCTTCACAAAAGGAATGAGACCGTGTTCTTTTAATCGTATTTAGTTAGTTGCCCCTACCTTTTTTTCTCTACACCTTCAAGCTATACAATGTATCCAAAACCATCATTCCATGTGGCCTTTCCCATGGTTCTCATCACCAGCATGTTCACGTGTTCCACAGACACTGCTGAACATGTCTTTATACATTTAGCTAGCTCATGGAGGAAATGGTGACTTGCCCTGTCAATACAGTGTATTGAGGTTAAAAAAACAGATTAGGCATCAGGATGTCTAAGTTATAAGAAAACTAAACGTTTAGCTGTAATTAACCACAACTTAACCACAGGGAGCAGTGAATACTGAAACTTTTTAAAAAGATGAAAGATTTTCTTTCTATTTCTCTGTACCTGAAATAAGGGGAGGGTACTTACCAAATTTTGCAAAACATTACTTGGAGTTTACCCCGATCTCTTCAGTTTGCTTTAAAGTCATCGTCTTTAATTAATCCTGGTTTAGCATATTTTATATTCATTTACTCCAAATGGACTGCAGCAAAAATATGAAAAACAATCAGCATCTAAGCAAATGTGCAGAAAGAAAGGTATTTCTGGATCCTAAACTTCCCCTTTCCCAGCCATAGTCATAGTAAGACAGTTGTTCTGAAGAAGCACCTTTTAAATTCAAAAGAAATACAGTGTCCTGAATAAAATAAAGGAAAGAAGTCAAGACTGAGGTAGCAGAGGCATATGTAAGATTCAACATTTTTAGCTCCAGCTCCCTGCTCGGGGTGTTTCTTCTACCTGCCACTTTAGAAAACTAGGTCTGAGAAGGCAAATCTGAGCATTATGTGATGTGAAAATAGATGATTTTAATGTATTTTTATCACATTTTATTCATTGAAAAGTTAAAAAGTTTTGGCTAAGTAATTATCCAGAAAGAAGTAACTCAAAATTAGGAGGCATTTTTAGAAATGTAGGGCCAAAAATGTACTTAGACTTACCCAGCAATATTAATGCCATTACTCCTGAATACCAAAATATTTATGTATATCTGTAGTTACAGACATGCAATTGTGTAGAAATCTAGAAAATGACCTTCAAATGCATCAGTTTATTCATGGCAGCATCTTCTTCCTACATGGTTAAAAACTTTCCACTTTCTTATGGATGTTTAAACTATTTGACATTTATCAAGGAGATAAGAGTACACAAATGGGAAATTACTATGTTTACTAATTTCATGGTATCTTACCTCTTAGTAAAATTTAACGAGCCCTGTCTTTGTTTCTGTAACAGCAAATGAACAGCCAACACTTCAAAAAATAAAGGTATATGTTCATCTTTAATTAATGGAAAAATTACGTTCCCGGAAGCCAGGAACATGCATGGCTTTTGTGAATTTGGAGGGAAAAAAGGCACTACTAGTACACTGGAAAACAAAAGAATGAGTATGCCAAGCATTAATATCTTCACAGTCAAAGAACAAACATATATATATGTGTGTATATATATATATACATATACATACACACACACACACACACACCCCCCCAAGGTATACAATGTATCCAAAACCATCATTCCATGTGGCCTTCCCATGGTTCTCATCCCAACACAGGCTGTAACACACAAACACCCACCAGCACATCACCAGCTCCCCTGCAGCCCACCTGCCTCACGATGGAAGTGTCTGTGTTTTGATCCCACGCAGATGCGCTTTTAGCCACGTGCAGAAAGTCCCTCTTCGGAAAAAGGGCAGCTGGGAGAGCTCTGCAGGTCATCCAGCCCTGCCCCTTGTCACTGTCTTCTCCAGTGCTGAGCAAACCTGGCACGGATAACCCATCTGTCCCCTCTCAAGTGTTACAGACACACTACTTTTATTCTGTGTTAAGAAAGAATACCAAAGGGGATGTATATTTCTAAAGTACTTGTAGATCAACTAACAGAAGTGTTTCACCCAAAGTGACATGTTTGCCTATTCTAGTTTTATTCTATTTTAAGAGGGTTTTGCTCCCAGGTACTTGTATTCTTTTACTACTGCATATTTGTGAAAATAACTAAGCGGGTATTGTCCTTAAAATTTCCCTCTTGGAAAATCATGTTTTCTCTGCAGAAATTCATAGCTAACCCACGTTTACTTTCTTCTTCCCAACTCCTTCTGACGCTCAGAGTAGAAGACCATTTGTCACACATTGCTGAAAGCACAGACCCAATCACGCTGCCTTCATTTGAGGCAAGGAGTGCAGAGCATTCCATTGCTTAATGGAGTTGTTGTCTAGTGCTGATCATATAGAGAGAAAATATAACAAAAGGCTCGTGGGACAAGATAAGGACAGGGAGAGATCACTCAGCTATTACTGTCATGGGTAAAACCGGACTTGACTTGGGGAAATTAGTTTAACTTGTTACCAATCAAAACTGAGTAGCGTAATGAGAAATAAAAACTAAATCTTAAAACCCCTGCCCCCGACTCTTCCCTTCTTCCTGGGCTCAACTTCACTCCCAAGTTTCTCTGCCTCCTCCCCCACAGTGGTACAGGGGGACAGGGAATGGGGTTTGCGGTCAGTTCATCACACGTCGACTCTGCCGCTCCTTCCTCCTCAGGGGAGGACTCCTCACACTCTTCCCCTGCTCCAGTGTGGGGTCCCTCCCATGAGAGACAGTCCTCCATGAACTTCTCCAACGTAAGCCCTTCCCATGGGCTACAGTTCTTCACAAACTGCTCCAGTGTGGGTCCCTTCCATGGGGTGCAGTCCTTCAGGAGCAGCCTGCTCCAGCATGGGTCCCCCATGGGGTCACAAGTCCTGCCAGCAAACCTGCTCCAGAGTGGGCTCCTCTCTCCCCACAGGTCCACAGGTCCTGCCAGGAGCCTGCTCCAGCAGGAGCTTCCCATGGGGTCACAGCCTCCTTCGGGCACCTGCCCGCTCTGGCCTGGGGTCCTCCATGGGCTGCAGGTGGGTATCTGCTCCACTGTGGACCTCCATGGGCCGCAGGTGGGTATCTGCTCCACTATTACCTCCATGGGCTGCAGGTGGGTATCTGCTCCACTGTGGACCTCCATGGGCTGCAGGTGGGTATCTGCTCCACTGTTACCTCCATGGGCTGCAGGGGGACCTATGGCTGCAGGGGAATCTCTGCTCCAGTGCCTGGAGCACCTCCTCCCCCTCCTTCTTCCCTGACTTTGGTGTCTGCAGAGTTGTTTCTCTCATATATTCTCACTCTTCTCTCCAGCTGCTGTTTTTGCACAGCAGTGTTCACCCATCTTAAATATGTTATCCCAGAGGCGCTACCACCGTCGCTGATGGTCTCGGCCTTGGCCAGCAGTGGGTCCATCTTGAGGCCGGCTGGAATTGGCGCTATCGGACGCGGGGGAAGCTTCTGGCAACCTCTCACAGAAGCCACCCCTGTAGCCCCCCCACTACCAAAACCTTGCCATGCAAACCCAATACAAGCTGCTGAGTCTGTCTGAAATTATTCATATCTCACAAATTATGCTCCATGACTGGCTTTGTTATGGGAAAACACGTCTGCATAATTGATAGCGGAATACAAGAAGGTGCTAACAACTATCAATTTCTGTTGTCGAAAAGCAGCTGAGGCTGAAATATGCTGCTTAATGTACTGGCAAGAGTATCTGATACATACATAAAATTGTCTAAAATCCTATCATTTGGAACCAACTTAGTATACATACTAGGCTTTACCCCAAAGTTTCAGAATTTGATTCTAATTCTCTGTGTATTAAGAGGGAAGATATAAGATTTTTTCAAATGTAAAACACTTATCAAATAAAAGATACAGTTAGAAATATAATTCCATATTATAAGTGGTAGAAGAAATTAAAAAAAAATATATTTGTTGCCTTTGCTCCAATGAGTGTTTAAAGACGGGATATTTCAAACTCAGACTTTCACATATTGAATACTTCTTTAATAGTAGGGCCTAACCAGTCATTTCATCTTTGCTGCAAAGATACAGGAAACTTCCTTTTTGAATTATTAAACACCCTTTGAAGGAAGCTAGGGTTCACAGATCTGACAGTCTGATGATTCTCATGACTATGTTGCATTACGAAAAGACTAAAGATCCTTGGCAGCTTGATAAAAAATTAATTGCTCTCTCTACCAAGCAGAAGGATAAAATGTGACAAAAATTAGATAAATATTTTTTAATGTTCCCATTTTTTTCACATGGAATTGTAGTATTCTGCAACAATTAGCAACCTCTAAAATCTAAGCTAAAAACTACCTTTCTCTCTGGATTATGAATTAAATCTACATCAATGATTAAATTATCTCTAAATTCATATAACAGGAAAGCATACGATAAAAAAAGATTAATTTCATGATTTCAACAAATTTAAAAAAATATTTTGACAGTTAATACCAGACAGGAATTTTCTGACAATTTTTACTGAGAGAATTACTGTTCTTCCCAAAATTTATTTTAGTGGAAGTATTGTAAATGTAGTTTCTACACTGCAAATGGACCTGCAATACGGCCGCATACTGTTCAAAACATTTTGATGTGGAAGCTGGTATTGTCCTTAAATGTGTACTTTCTCTATTTTGAAATAAAATTCTGTTTAATGGGCTTAAGAAAATTCTGTGATATGTGTGTCTGTGACTGAAACAATGTGTAGATCTGTGATTTTGTAGCATAATCTAAGCCCCATTTACTATTTAATCTTGCCACCTACAGTAGAAGGGGTTCTCTGGCAGAGGGCTCTGGCCTCATTTCTCCAGTCTCTTCAGGGTTTCTTTTCTGCTATCAGATGCAGAAGAGCTTCTGATTCCTCTGCCCCTCCATGCAGGATTGCAGCTGCTCCTGTTCACTTCACTTTTCACTTGCCAGGTACAGTCTTTTATTTACCTGGAATATTCTTTTTTTGTTCATTTAGGCAATCCTAACAGAGCAAGAAGTCTTATTTATCAAAACTAGGGGTGCTTCAAGGGGCAAAGACAATCTTGTAGTGGATGATGAGTGGATCAGGAGCCCTGAAATATATATGGGCACTTGCCAATTTCAAACTGGATGAGGACACAAGTCAGAGTAGAATAAGAGTCAACGACAGTATCATTGGAAAAAAAAAAAAAAAAAAAAGAAAAATAAGAAAAAAACCCCACAATTAAAGACAAGAAAAATAAAATCAAGAAAACTAAGTGTTTGAAATGCAGAGCTTACTGTCCAGGTTTTATCTTCATTAAGTATTGGACACATTTTTATCAATATGTGATAGAAGTTCATGGTATCATAATAAATTTGATGTCTTAATGTCCTAAATGTCTTACCCAAAGCATGTACTCATTAGGAAAGATATGAAACAGCTGAGAAAACATTTGTAGAATGCCTTATAGCTTTGAAAGGAGTCTATAAATACTGTACAGGGCTGAGGTGAAGGCACCCAATCATTTCACAGTTGACACTCCTAGAAACATTGCTGCCACCTTAAGGGAATATCGAAATAACTCTGAGAAGGTCAGGGTGTTTACGTGTGCAAGACACAGAAGAGAAGAAGAAAGGAAGAAAGAACAGAAAAAAAACCAAACCAACCAGTCAACTGACCATTTGGCCGTGTAGAGACCCAAAAGATTTAAACAAGTGGATAAGATCTGAGAAATTTCTTCCCCTGCAAGGGGAAACCTTGCTGGCAGCACAGCTGAAGAACCATGCCTGGTGCATTAAGACAGTTCTGGCAGCTTCCTTTATATGAACAACATGTTTGTGTACATTTGATATTCTCTTTGGGAGAGTGTTTCTTCAGATTACCATCTAGGTTCTACTCAGTTTTCAGACTTAGAAAATTTGCAGGAAACTGCAAGTTTTTGTTGAATGAGAGAGTACAAAGATCTACAAAAATTACTTTTTCATCAAGAAAGGAAAGTTCAAAGGCACAACTAGAGGCTGTGATCAGGAGAGAGCCAGAGCTCTTGGGCTAGAGCTAAATGCACACAAGTATTATATTGTGTTCAAAAGAAAAAGCTACTTTGCAAAAAGTTAATCTTATGACGGTACAGCCAAGTAACAGCTTCTTAGCTTCTTAGCTGCAGTGCCATCTTTGGCACTGTCAGTAACAGGAATAGCAGAACAAAGATCCTAATTTAGCTAGGTTAGATGCCCACATCAGTTACCTGATCATCAGTTACCAGTACAGGGAAGTCCTGATGGCTGCAAAGTACTGGAAGTATTTAAGTGAATTGGTCAAAGTCCTTAAACACAATGACTAAGTTTCCTTGGGCATGCAGAAAGAGTGGCATAACAACCTGGTGAGCATGAGAGGGACCTATATGGGCTACAACTACAGCAGGAAGAAAGTAAAAAGAATGAGACATTAATTCACAAGTGAAGATTTAACTGGCATGGCAGAGCTTTGTGAGGCAAATCACAGGACTGGAATATTGGTGTGGAACACTTATTTAGCAAGCTCTTTCAATGGAATAAAAGTGCAAATGTGCTTAGTTTCAAGAACACATATAAATGCTATAATACAGAGAAACAGATTAAAAAAAATGAGTTTGTTGAAAATCTTGGGGAGTGGGTGCAAAGAAAAAAATGCAAAGAGCAGACATACTAAACTGAGCCAGAAAGTGAGCAGGACTACATCTTTTTCTTTTGGAGGGGCGGGGGGTGTGTGTTGGGTGTTGTGAATGAGAAACTTTAAAAGCATCTAAAGGAGATGTGACAGAGACTTTGAATACTTAGGTACCATGTGAGAAAACTAAGACTTAACTTGTCAGGACACTATGTTGGAGGCAAATTGTCATTTCAGAGTGAAGAAGCTCCCATGGGAGTGGTTATTTCAGGTTTGGTGCTATCTAACGGGAAAGAATGGATTAACAATATGAAGAGAGGTCTTCTGGGGAAAGCAGTCAAGAACTGGTTTGTTAGGAAAAATGAGATATGACATCTTCAGAAATAAAACAGAAACACCCTCCCATTGCACCACCACCATCAAAACCAACAGATTTCATCAAACTCTGGAAAATCGTTAAAGGTCTTTTTGAAAGATGACTTGAGGATAAACACATGCAGGTATGCTGACAGTTTATGCAGGAAGGTTACATTCAAGGCACAAATTGTCCCAAAGAAAGGAAAGAATAGGCCATTGCACTTGGAAATCTTCAATGATTGGCTGTCAAAAAGTAATCATGCAAAAAAGGAAAGCAAGGTCATATAACAGAGGAAGAATATAGAGAAAAAGTACACGAAACAGAAAAAGGACATACAACAGAAAAAAGCTGAGGTATAAAATGAGTTTCAAATTGCAAGAGACAAAAGGAACAAAAAGAAGAATTTTAAAATACCTGATAAATAAAAAAAGAAAACAAGCAGGTCAGTGGTAACAGAAAAGGAGAGAAAACACTGGAGGGAAAAGGTGAAACTTAATTATCTAATACCTCCTTCACCCCAGCCTTCACAAAATTTAAATCTTGACAAGACACTCAAGACCACATAAAGAAAAAAATTGGATTGTAAGCCAAAGTATGCAAAGAATACATTAAAGAATATTTAGATAAGATAGATGTGTTTAAATTGGCTGGGCCTTATTAAATTCACCTTTGAGAAACTAGACAGTGATTTCTGAATCATTAACAATTATCTTTATGAGCTTCTGGAGGACAGGGGAGGTCCCAGAGGACTGGAGAAGGGCAAATATAGCATTTGTCTCTTAAGGAGGACAAAAGGGAGGACTGATGGAAAGACAGACTAATAAGCCTAATTTTGATTCCTGGAAAGCTCTTGCAATAAACTATTAGGCAAATATTTTGCCAGTGTCCACATAATTTTCAGAATAGACCCCTCTTATTGCAAACTGTAATCCTAGAAAAAAAAAAATGCACACAAACAAAAAATACCCAAACATGTTTGTTTGTCAAAACAGTACAAAAATTTTTTTTTCTGATAGGGTAGGTGGCCTGGTGGAGTACAGAATGTATGGCAGTTAACAAAATACACAAGTAAAACATGTATTTCTGGCATTTATGTGCCAAGAGAGATAAACAGGGTAAATAGTCTTCAACAGAGAATACGTCTGCAAGAATATAGTAAAAATTTATGGGAAGCCACTTTTAAAAATGACCCAGGAGAATTACTATAATTGTCAAGGAGAGGCAGAACTTACAGAATAATGGGTTCTTCCCCAATAATAAACAAAATTTTGTAAACTGATTTCAAGTTCAAGAGTAATATGGCAGTTGCATATTCTCTGCAGGCCATATAAGGCTAGATTACACAGGTTCATGCACTCACACAATTGTAAAGATTGGACAGAAACCTTTGGAAACAATCTGGTCCAGCCTCTTGCTGGAAGCAGGGCCAACTTCAAAGATGGATCCATCTTCAAAGTTCGGTCAGGCTGCCGAGGGCTTGTCCAGCCAAGTTCTGAAAATCTCCCAGGATGGAAATTTCAGCCTCTCTGGGCAACCTGCTCCAGTGTTTGAGCACCCTCAAAGCAGAGAAGTTGTTCTTAAGACCACACAGAATTTCCCTTGCTGCAGCTTGGACACATGCACAAGTCTTGCTCCCTCTTCTCTATAAGCAGCCCTTAAGTAGTGCAAGTTCCCCTTTAGCTTTCCCTTGTTCAGGCTGAAAAAGGCCATCTCTCAGCTGCTCCTCAGTATCATATAATCCAGCCCCTTAAACATCTGGTTGGTTTCAGCTGGAATTGTTCCAGTTTGCCAACCTCCCTGTTGTACTGCAAAACCCAAAGCTGGGCACAGCTGTCTGCAGCGCTCATCTTCTGCTCTCACAGAGCAGAGGGGAAGAAGCTCTGCCTCAGGACATAGAACCTGAAATACAGAAAAAGCTAAGTCCTCCCATTTTATTAAATCTGACTGCAAGTGCTCTAGAGATTAACTTGTTTCCTAACCCCATATTCACTGATAGCCTACAAGGTGGGAAATTACTCCCAGTCCTACTATAAATTTTCCCCCAAGGGGAATTATAGCTAAAGGATCAACATCACAAATATTTATCAATTCAACAAATGTATTTTAACTGGTGAAGGAAATCAATATGAGTTTTAATCACCTTACTGTTCCATATGTTTCTCTAGACTAGTATTGGAAAAGCCATCTCAGGTGAACTGCTGATTCTATTTTTTCCTCTTTTTCATGTTCAGAAAAATAAAAACACAAAGTAAAAATAGCTTCTCTCTTGTACTGCCTCACACAACCCTCAGACAAAACAGTGCAGAAAACATCTAGCAAATTCCCAGGTCAGTGCAAAGAATTCAAGCAAGACAAGTTCCACTTGCTAAGTTTCTCCCATTCAGTTGCCAAAAGACTGAATTGACAGTAACCTTTATACATATATGGTTGAAGTATTAAAGCTCACAGCGCACAACTAAAGGGAAACCAACTAGTCCCTATTTTTAGATTCTGTTTCAGAGGTTCTGTCTATATTCTTCCATCTACATTTTAAACTCTCTCGGTTCTAAAATGCATGATTTTTGGCAGAGAAACAAGCCAAGATGAAAACATTTCTGAACACTAACCAATCATGCATCCTCATAAGTCATGATCCATGTAAGCACAAACCATGGTCACAAGCTATTGGCAGTCCCTTTGTGATAACCAAGAAAAAATTCTAGAAAAGCCACAGGGATTTGGAACCTTTGTGGCCTGAAAAACCCACAGTCAAAGACATGATCAATGATAGCAGTCAGCTCTGCCCGTTCTCTGAAATAGTTTCAAGCTGGACCATTCAGCGCAATGGTATTTTATAGTGGAACAGAAAATTAATTAAATTCTTTGTCTTCACCTCCTAGCCCAGACTGTAGGACTTGTATTTGGGTTTATGTCCAAAGTTTCTAAGGGTACTCCTCCTCCATTCACAGGACTTCAGAGCCAGCATAGGCCAACTTCCTAACTTAAGAACTTTTTGTACTGGAGCAGGGCAAATACACCTCCAACTTAGTATCCTGTCTCCACTAGTAGCCAGAAGTAGATGTGTGGACAAGACTAGAAAAGTGATATTTCCTTCAAGATATCCTTGATGTTTTCAGCCAGGGCTTTCTGAGCCAGAGGTAGATTTCCTGCATAGTTGCCTTGTTGGATTTCTCTTCCATGAATTTATAAAATTGCTTTTTTGAATCCTTCTAAGCTTTGGCCAAAATCAATATCAGTTAGCAAAGACCTTTAAAAGTTGACTATATGCACAGTGACAGGTACATCCCTGGTATGTTCTGCATCTGCTGCATGATAATTTCTCTCCTCATACTTTAATTATGAGAAACAATGAACCTCTTTATGTCCCTTCATACTACTCACTTTTATAACCTCCCACCTCATCTCCCACCTTCCCTCTCATTATTCATTTTTTTCAAAGCTGAAGAGCCCTGATCCACTTAGACATGTCCTTGTACTAAACCCCTTCCATACCTTTGATCATCCATGCTGGCTTTCTCTGTACTCTTTCTAGCTTTGTTTTGTCCTTTTTGAGACACCAGAACAGCATACAAGATTCAAGATAAAGGCAATAGATTCATACAGTGATATAATGATATTTGCTTTTGTTCTCTTTTCCTTTCCTAATAATTCTTAATGTCATATTTGCTTTTTTGATAGCTACCCAGCCTTGAGGTGACATTTTCAGAGCATAACCTATTATAATTCACAGATCTCATTCTTGAGCGATAAAACCAAGAACACAGCACACCATTGCAGATGTAACAGGAGGACTGTTTTTAACATGTACATTACTTTATGACTACTGACATTTTATCACCCTTTCATTCAACATTCTTCTGCAGTTCTTCAGTGTTGGCCTTTTGCCCATCCCTAAGAGGAGCTTCTGCCGCCCCTGCTGTTCTCTTTTGCCAGGATTGTGAAAGCAGCAATGAGGATGAGATTTAGATTTAAGGAGGTCACTGCAAA
This sequence comes from Pelecanus crispus, assembly GCF_030463565.1. Lineage (NCBI taxonomy): Eukaryota > Metazoa > Chordata > Aves > Pelecaniformes > Pelecanidae > Pelecanus > Pelecanus crispus. The sequence continues at coordinate 68,027,482 of NC_134646.1, read as the reverse complement.
AAAAAGAGTGGTTATAATCCTTACATATAAAGCCTGGAAACGACTTTAGTTTTTCTTGTAACATGAGCTATTTTTCACCATTGGGAATTATGAATCAAAGGGTTAAAAAACAGTATTTTTTTAATTAAAGGCAAAAAGAAATCTCTGAAAAGATAGATAAACAGTGTAACGGAGACATCCTTAAGTATAGCTACAGCAATAATATTTCACAGGCCTTTCCTTTGGAAAGTCAGTTATATGTGAACTGGCTTGTACTCTTGTAGAATACTTTAATTAATGTTTAAGTCATGCTGGGTAACAAAGTGCTTTAAAGATCATTTGATCCATTAGTTTAACTTTGTATGAACTAGTCCCCTCTGCCTGCCACTCCTGTTAGCCTTACCTTGCACCTCTCCCTCCTCTAACAATTTCTCCTGCTCATCGTGCTTTGAGCTGTGATTTGTTTTGATAATCTCTCCCATTTAGTTAATTCCAGCACCTTTGCCAAGCGTTGACATTTCAGTTCTTGGAATGTTGTGTGTAATGTAAAGAATCAAACAGTTTCTCATCTCACAGGAGGCATTAAGATGGTTTTACTGTTCCTCTGGAGAAGACTACCCTGCAGGTCTTGTTTTCAGCCTTTGCACTCCTATGCTAGATGATACTGCCTAGGTTTAGGGAGACCTAAGATGTATTGGTACAGTTTTTTGTATCCTATTGTAAGTACAAAATTTCCTGATGATATAACTTCATTAAAAAAAAAAAAAACAACCAACCAACCAAACAAACAAAAAACAGCGCGCTCTGTTTCTCTGTGTTGAGCCTATACACACAATACAAAAGTGTTTCAGGCCTGTCTTTAACAATCTCCATTTATTTTCTTTTTTACTTCAGAAAAACAAAATAATTTCTGAGGCATGATTTCCACATAGAAAAGCTCTGTAAACTCCACTTAGCCATATACCTACAGACCTAATAGTCTACCCGCTTTACAGGTTGTTATGATTCATATGATTGATTTGTTCTTCTCCTTGCCCTGTGTTGTGGTTTAGCCCCAGTCAGCAACCAAGCACCACACAGCTGCGCGCCCACCCTCCCCCTGCAGTGTGATGGGGAGAGAATCAGAACAGAAGTAAGAAAACTCATGGGTTGAGATAAGAACGGTTTAATATTTGAAATAAAATATAATAATAATAACAACAACAACAACAACAACAACAATAATAATAGTAGTAATAATAATAATAATAATAATAATAATAATAATAATAATAATAATAATAATAAATTGTAATGAAAAGGAGAACAATGAGAAGGAGAGAAACAAAACCCAGGAAAAAAAAGTGATACAATTGCTCACCACCTGCTGACCAGTGCCCAGCCAGTCCCCGAGCAGCGATCACTGCCTCACGTCCAACTCCCTGCCAGTTTATATTCTCAGCATGATGCCATATGGTATGGAATAGCCCTTTGGCTAGTTCGGGTCAACTATCCTGGCTGTGCCCCTCCCAGCTTCTTGTGCACCTGGCAGAGCATGGGCAGCGGAAAAGTCCTTGACTAGCATAAGCAGTACTTAGCAACAACTAAAACATCAGCGTGTTATCAACATTCTTCTCATCCTAAATCCAAAACACAGCACTATGCCAGCTACTAGGAAGAAAATTAACTCTATCCCAGCTGAAACCAGGACACCCTGGAATTTGAAACATATCTTCTAACACACAGCCTGTCATAAGAGTGTCCTTGTATGGGGAGATAGCCTAAGCTCTTCCCTTGTGCTCCACACGAATGTGGAAACATGAATTCATTTAATCTTTCCAATTACTCATATATAACTATCCTGTGATTATCTATTGGTCCTGTAGACTCTCTGTAAGGCTTTCTGTTGCTTATGCATAGCGAACAATCTTTCTGATAGTTTTTTATGCCTTTAGCAAGTTATTTTTCAAGGTTTTATTGGAATGTCATAATATTTTTATCGTTAAGCATAGTGTGTAGATTTTCCTAGTTTCCTTTCTTGGACCTCCTGAATACCGATTTCCTAGTTAGCAATTTCTTTGACCCTTCTATTTAATGACACTTTTTATTTCCCCACTAAAATCTGTTTTGATATGCTAGTGTGGATTTTTACTGGGCCTGTAATTTGACATTTTAAAATTAAAATTACCACCATTACATCTGAATATACTTTACCCCTGTGAATGGTCCTTTCAATTCCCTTTCAATGAACTCCTCATTTTAACATAGATCTTCTTTTTAAGTTAGGCAGTCATATAATGAATTCTGCTGTTCGTGTCAGAATATTGAATCTAATTACATTATAGTGACCTAAAGAGTTGCAGAGTAGCTCTCTGACAGTTACATTTTGAACGGGATCCTGTGTACTGTTTCAGACCAACTCAAAAATTTATTCTTTTCTTGTGGCTCCCCGAGTAGCTCTTACATGGGACAGTCATTTGTGGGTTTTAAAAATTTACATTTGGAATTACGTTTAACTTATCTTCAAAGGGGATAATAGAATTTTTCCATTACAGTTGTATTTTTTAAGTAGCACGTTCTATGGCATACTTCACTGAATACATTCCTTGGGTTCAGATACTAAAATCTTACATCTATGGCTGAATACTAAGAATAAAAAACGACCCCAAATTACTATTTAAAATTGTTGTTCAATATGGAACATATCCCTCAAAAGTGGATGGAAGGGGAAAAAGGCATAATGAAATAGTAGCAATATGTTTTCCTTAAAGTTAAAAACCCCCTCTTTTACAACTTTGACAATACAGTTGTATGTTTTTACTCCTATCTTTTCTTCCTTTGTCCCATCCTGTTTCTGCCCTTTTCAGTTCCATTCTACTTTAAATTCTGTACTTAGTCTTGAAGTTTGATTTTCATATTCCCATTGATTAAATCAGGAGTAAAGACAGACAATCCATAGGAACACCAAAGCACTAAGCAGCCTATATCCACAACCAGCTAGTACCACTAGGGGCAGCTGTAGTGATTTACAAATATAAACATTTTTTTTGGATAAAAATACTTAGTTTGAAAGACACATTCTTTGACTGATACACTGTAGTGGTCTGTTTAACAATGTTTTTTGAGAGAATGCCACTTTCCTATAAAAAAACATACCTAGAGGACAAAACTGAATTTTTTTAAAGGAACATGGAAGGCCTGTTTTCTCTTGCTTAGCTCTTCATCTTTCATTAGGGCAAGAGTCATAATTTATCCAAGTAGGTAATTATCCTATACATTGAGAGCCATGGCATCAGAAAAATGTCTGTACAAAATCATCCCAGAGCCCAAATCCTATTTGTCACTTTTAATGCACATGGAAAGGGAAGTTTTAATTTACCAATTACAGTATTTATTAAAAATTATTTTATCTATATGAAAGAGTTTAATGTTAGTAACTTAAGACATTTTTCATGAAAAACCCCATGACATAAATAGTTTTGTAAACAAGGAAAGGTACAGAGTATTGAAAGTTATACGATCATTGTTAAAATGTGGCAAACCAGAATACAATTTTGCTTAAGGTACGATTTGCATGCTTCAAGAACACAAAATCTCAAAAATTGTTACAGAAAGGTAAAAATATTGACACCTAGCTGTAATGTTCTCATATTTTCCTTTAAATCTGTGTTTCAACAGTTTGATATAGGGTGGTGAATGAAGGGTTAGTTTTACCCATCAGTGGGACTGAGTAATAAACCCAGGGACAGGAGAAGTAGAGGTTCAGATCTCCATTCTCCAAGATTTCAGCCCATGCCATTCTGAGGCAAGTCATTTCCACCTCCTATTACACAAGGGTTAAGAAATTGATGCCAGTGATTTGCAGTTAAAGCTCTTTTGCAGATAAAAGTAGTGAATGCACATCCCTCATTCTGGGATATGGTTCAGTCACTTTTGGGAAAAATGACCCCAACAGCAGTTCCTCATTCTGTAAAAGGCTTATGAATTTAAGCCAGGGTTTTCACTGAATGTTAAAGAGAGGAGACTTGCTATTTGAACACACATATTTATTCCTTGAAAAGTCTAAAACCTTTTTTATTTTTGCTTAATTTGATTCAGTTACTGACCAAACTAAAAATATAATTTAAAAAAAAACCCTTTATTTATATCCCCAAACCCTTTTATCACAGCAATGAAGACTGGAGATAAGGCTGTAAATGACGTGATGCATTTATATAACCTTAGAAGCCTATTCTGTCATGCTCAGCTGGGATATCCATGACTTACGCCTTAAAAGAACAAAGCAGAGTGCTTCATTAAACTCCAAAAAGCCATAGGCCCATGTGTCTAGGTGACGCCACAGGAAGGAAGAAGGTAAAAATAAACAAATACCATTTTAGTTTAATGAAAATGTGTTAACATGTTTAGTTTAATAAAAAGATTAAAAAGCTGTGTCTGTAGTCTTGTGTGCATACCCTCAGAAAAAAAATGTAAATAATCTCTATGGCAGCCAAAAACTACATAAAACATTACAGTGTAGCCCACAAAGGATAATAAATCTCCATTTGTTTGTGTCAGAGAACACTTATGTGTAATGAAAATGTATACTTCTGTGCCATCTCTCAACATGTCTCTGAACAGTTGTTGAAAAGGTAAAATAGTCTAAGCTCATTCAAAATAAATAAATAGATCATACGGCTTAAATGCTCTTGAGGGATAAAGCATTCAATAACATTATTGAAGAGTCAACTAATCACTGTGAAACAGATGAAGTTACAAACAGGACTTATTCTTTACCCTTAATAATGACTGAAAAAAAAGGAAATCCTTATGAGGATATCTGCTCTTCAGTACACCTTTTTCTTGCAAAAGATACCTGTACTACACAAAAAATAAGAACGTTTATTTTGGAAGTATAGAAGGATGTTTTCAAATTCAGTCATTGCTCTTTTACAAGGGAAATGAGTTTGATAAATGTAAAACCAGCTAGAAAACAAATTTTTGAAAGGATGGTCCTAAGTTTCAGATATCCTGAAATAAACTAAAAAAACCCTAAGGCAAATAATTTGTTCAGTTTCAATTTATAACAGAAATATAAGAAGGAATGGAATTCTGTACAAAATGGGACAAAATATAAAAATAAAGAACAGTAGCTCAGTAGCTGAAAAATTAGAGGACGTCCAATGAAACTAGCAGGTGGAGAAAGAAATATCTTCAATATCTTCACACACTGCACAGTTAAGATACAAAGCTCTTTTTCACAGCACACTGCAGATTCTAGATAAAGAGATTCATCAAAAAACAGCTTTAAAAATTCATGGATTAAAAATATACCAAGAACTATGAAATACAATGACATTATCTCCTGTTCGGGAAGTTCTTAAATTGTAAATTGCTGGGAATCAGAGAGCATTCCTAGGACATCTCAATACATGCTTTTCTTATTTTTTACCTTCTTTAAACATCTTGAGCTTTGACAAAGCTAAGATATAGAGCTGAATGAACTTCAGTCTGACCTACAAGAGATTTTTATGTTCTGTATTGTCATTTATATGCCAAACCGGAATTTTATTTATATGCCTGTAAACCCTCATGAACCGTTCAAAGTGCATAATAATTCTCATTGCAGATAAAACAGCTGTATAAAACTATATTGCCTAACAAAATTAATAACACTTGACAGGAAAAGTTTGGAACCAACTATAACCTACTTTAAGGTGAAGTTATACATGTTTATCATATTTTACAACCTGCACTATGTCAATACCATGCAAGACTACATGTACCTGTGCTACAATTTAAGTATCTATATAACATATAATGTATTAAGCATTATAAATAGTTCACACTACTGTGCACAATATTGATATCTCTGCTAACATGACATAGCAGCCTAACTGGAAAAAAGTGGGGAGAGGGCCTTACTATGTCTGGAGGCATTTTCTATCAGTGACCAAGCAGGCAGCAGAAATAAAGAATCCTCTCACTTTCTTAGAGCTGCTGAAATGAAATGTTTGTTTGACTAGTAAGGCACAGTGTAGACTGTGAAGCCCGACAAACAAATAAATTTAACACAGCCTCCCAGAGAAGTAGGTCACCTCATTTTCAAAGAAGTAATGTAAATAAAGAGAAACCACCTAAGATACAGATAGACATCCTTGCAATCTGGGTAAGATTAGAGGCTGAAAGACTGTGGATAAGTTAGTCTCTCTTCATCAGATACTGAAAATATCTTTTATAGTTTACAATTGGATTGCTCTTGCTTGCTTGTAAAAAGTTTATGCATTGCATAGTACTGAATAATAAATTGTGGTGCGATTATCAACCTTATTTCTTTATCTACTGCTAGTAAAGAAAGTCTTTGTGCAACACTTCTTTCCCATGCTGTGGCCTGACTTTGCCAACATAGCAAGAGACAGTTTCTTCATCACTGCCCCAGAGAGTTTATTCTCAAAAAGCATTCCCCAGTGTTTGCGGGATTTGTTAGGAGAAGCTCATTAAACACAGTGGAAAAATCCCTGTCATAATATTCCAATTTTATAATTGCATATTACTTACAAAACCCCACTGAAATAATTTGCTAAATATGAATCTTAATTTAATCTTTACCAAAGGCAAAGACTGTGTACTGTAACCTGATGTTTCTTGGATTTAGGTTATCACCTGTACTATGTGCACCCTCTACCTGATCATAGTTGAGACCTTTTTTTTTGTCACTTCTTCTCTCCGACGAGAAGCACACCAAGCCTTTCATGGGTTTTCATCTTAAAAAATACAGATCAACTTCTTGGTACTCATAAACCTGGTTTGAAGAGTTACCACCACCAAGCTGCCCTAACAATTAAGAGGAATGACAAAATGTTGAAATATATTTCAAGAAAATATTTGAGGAATCAGAATTTGCAGCCAGGAATCCTGCAATTCCCATCTCAGTTGTTTTTTGTCAAGCATTTCACACAGGAATATGCAGTCTAAAATAATAAATCAATAAAATTAAAGCAATTAAATCCATTATTAAGATACTGAGCACAAAAAGGAATTGTTAGGAAAGGACAAGAAAGCGGAACCGCATAATTGTGCCTTTATATACTACACTCAACTCCTGAATATTGCACATAGTGCTGATTTTCCAGTCTCCAAATATAAAGCAAAAAGAAACTTCCAGAGGAAAGAACAGCAAGGATGGTCGGGCATACAGAGTGATTTCTGTGTAACAACGGTTCACCCCAGAAAAGAGATATCTATGGAGAAATGGACCAAAACCAGAGTACACTCCATGAAAATATCAAGTAGCAAGTTTAAAACAAAGGGAAGGGAGTCCTTTTCCTATCTACCACGTAACTAACTGTGGCGTTCATAGCCACAGGATGTTGTGAGCTCAAAAGTCTACACTGGCAGAAAAAATATTCATTGAAATGAAAAGTGCTAAAAAAAGACAAAAGAATGGAATATTCATTGTAATTAACACTGTTAATTGGAGAAAATTTACAACTCAAGAAGTTCTTAAACATCTGCTTGCTGGAGCCTAAAAAGCCATGCCAAGGAAGGATCACATTAAATTTACACTCAATTTCTCCTACACTTTCCATGACTGCTCAGTGTATGAATTTCATTGAATACTTAGTCTGACACAACACAACTGTTGTTATGTTTTCATTTCACTATTTTATCACCATTATCTTTTAAAATATTTTTTATCCTTATCTGCACCACCATGATATTTATTCTCAAAGTTTGGCTGATGTCCTTAGTACATTCTCTTCTTACCTAAACAGATTTTCTTCTTCCGGATTTAAAAAGCAAGAACCTCTGAAAAACCCAGGAGTACAAATCAGTATTTCTGAAATCCTGTCCTGACCTTCACCCCACTAACTGCATGTCCTCCTTTTCTACTTAACACTTTTCTCTGACAACTCTTCTTTTCTTGAAAATCATTGATCCACAAAATTTAAGTGACAGCTATCCTCCATTAGAAGATTAACTCTGTTTAAAAATTATTCTTTATTGAGAAGTATCATGTCACACTAGAATGAGATGCTTGGATTAACATTGCAAAATTTAGAAACATGATTATTGTATTACTATCATTTAATGATTTTCAATTTTACAGCTAACTTTTTTATAAGAAAGCCATTCTCCATTTTACGCTCACACTGTGCCTACTGACTTAGAACTATACATCTAACTTTTGTGGAACAAAAATAGCATAAAAAAGAGTCTGCTCAGAAAGAGAAATTATCATATTCATGACTTTCTAGATAAACTTTTCAGAAAGCAGTAGAAGATAGAATTCGAACAGGAAAAAGTTATTGTCAAGTTTCCTGATTAAACAGACAGCTCCTTAAAATAGCAGAACTTATTAAAAAAAAATAAAGGAACATTTGTTTAAAAGCAGTGAAATAAAATTACAGATCCAATAGGTCTAAAATGCACATACAACAATATTAGATAAGATAGATGCATTGTGTATGTGCAAATGTAGTTCACTAAAGCAAATAAGGGATAAAAGATACATATGTGTATATTAGAAAAGCAAAGTAAATAATGAAAAGCAATTTTCCAAAGACATAAACCTAATCATTAAAAGGATTATATAAACACAAGTCTGTTGAAGTAATAGGGTGTAAAGCAAGCAATTGAGGAATACAGACTACTTGGCTTTTTGAAGCACCACCTCATTGCCCTCCTTTATGTTTCTCTTTGAAAGTGTCTCTATCATGAGAGCCAAAGGAAAAAGTATCCTAGAGCTATGTCACAAGATGCTGAGAAATTTAAATTTATTTTATGGTTTAAACATCTATTTAGAGTCTGAGCTACTCAGTTTCTGTACAATGAAGTAATTGCAAGAATATCTTTGTGTATTCAGATCACATTTTCTAAAATTCCTTGGTCAATACCTTTCGGAAAACAGGTAGAGTGAGAAAGGTCGTCCTTTTTTAGTCTGAAATCTTTTCCATAATGAAAAGAATCCAAAGAGTAAAATCATAAAATAATCCTCTAATAAGGATTACAGCAGAGACTTTAAAACCCATTGTCAAAATTACTTTTATTTTAACAGCCTAAGTTTCACCATGTAAATCTCCAGATTGGTTTAGCTAACCACAGGTTAGAAACAGACTGAAGAGAAAATTTGTTCTCCTTGGATGATAAGCACTGTTACCTACTGGAAACAAAACAGCTTTGGTGATTAGGTGATAAAAGAAGGGGTCTGCACCAGAACACTGCTAGTGTGGCACAGGTTCTCACCTGTGGGTACAAGAACCTCATTTCTTCACAGCAAATATCTGATGTTTGGGTGCATTTATTCCTGTCAGGTTTACAATTCACTGGTGTTTCTTATTATCTTAAAAATTAAAACATATTAGTATTAAGGTTATTGTCTTAAGTTTGTTAATTTTCTTGAACTCTCTTGATTCTGAATTTATGTCTGCAGTACAACAACTGAAAGAGGGTGTATTTAGACATTTAAGAGGGAACAGCACTTTTCAACAAAGACCCTTATGCCTTTTGTCAGTATTTAATGGACCATGACTTACTTGCTTGACAGAGAAAGAAAAAAAGAATATGATCATCCATATAGACTAAGATCAACTGATACAGGATCAGGTAGACAGACAACTATAGAATAAAGACTCTTTCTGGAGAGCCTGTGCTTATCCTTAAATCCTTATGCAGCAGTCCTATGTGGGCAGCAGATCCTCATTGCTTCAGTAAAAAAAGTGTCGGTGAACACTCCTTTACTTATTCATTCCATACTAGACTCACTCTTTTTGCTGTTGGGATCAACATAGAATGAACAGAAAAGTGAACTGCAACACAACAGTGTCTACATTTTCGTATTTTATAAAAAGTGAAACTAATAAACCACCTTTTAAAAGGGTGCCAGTCATCTTAGAGAATCACTCAATTCACTGAACAGGGTTAGTAGTTTAACAACTAAAGCTGACATTCTCTCAAGTTGAATTTATGTACTATGCCTACAATACATTTTCAATCTATTTTTTTTATCTAGCACATTACACACTGTCACCATCCTTGCAGACATATAATATCAACCTATGGCGTGAATGAAGTTTTATAAATATCTTTTTCCAAGCCAGGATTCTAAAAGCCTTTAAATAAGGTGGAAATGCTGGTTTTTGCAGAAACTTCACATCAGAATCTATTTCCTAAACCAACATAATTCCCTCAGATTTACAGAATGTATGATTACATAAATTTTCAGTATGTTTCACTGCAATGGTGTGATTCTTTCACTGGGCTTGTGGCCTCTCAAGATTCACAAGAGATGACTACAGCTATAGGTGTTGTTCTCACTATCACAGCTGAACCTAAAGACTGACAAATACTTTAATCATCTTCCTACTGGCACTATTTATTTTCCTCATCAAACTCAAAAACTAGCGAAGCACACCTTAAACTAAAGGCAAAGTAAATATCAGAATGTCAAAAATCAGAATAATAGAAGTGATTTTAGCAACACAGAACTATTACTGAGACACTGATGAGCTGCTGACAGAATCCAAATCTTCACGAATTTGCAGCCATCTGTCCTCAGTATCTAATTCCTTCCTGTGGAGTCACTTGCGCAACAGTCTAGTGCCTTGAGGTATAAAAGTACTCAGATCTTCCTACGAAATCCTCTCTGCACACCTAGAAACAGTATCACCTGTCAAACAGTAGGGCATTGTCATGGTTTAGCCCCAGCCAGCAACTAAGCACCACGCAGCCGCTCGCTCACTCCCCCTACCCCGATGGGATGGGGGAGAGAATCGGAGGAGTAAGAGTGAGAAACACTCCTGGGTGGAGATAACAACAGTTTAATAATTGAAATAAAATAAAGGTAAAATAATAATAATAACAATATAATAATAATATACAAAGCAAGTTATGCACAATGCAATTGCTCACCACCCGCCGACCGATACCCAGACAGTTCCCGAGCAGCGATCGCTCCTCCCCAGCCAACTCCCCCCAGTTTCTATACTGAGTATGATGCCATATGGTATGGAATAGCCCTTTGGTCAGTTTGGATCAACTATTCTGGCTGTGCCCCCTCCCAGTTTCTTGTGCACCTGGCAGAGCATGGGAAGCTGAAAAGTTCTTGACTAGCATAAGCAGTACTCAGCAACAACTAAAACATCAGTGTGTTATCAGCATTCTTCTCCTACTAAATCCAAAACACAGCACTGTGCCTGCTACTAGGAAGAAAATTAACTCTATACCAGCCGAAACCAGGACAGGCATAGAACACCAAAGGTTTCCTGAACTGAGCACATCAGTATCCTTTGACTGATGAAGAAAAAGGTTTGCCAGACTTAGGTGGAGAGACCTCAACAGCTACCACAAGGGAGAGTGTCGTACAGAAGCATACATACGGCACCTAATGGGGTATTCATTTTCTCTTCCCCTCAGCTGGCTCCAGAACACTGTAGTGACCCAAGGAACTGTCCTTAAACCTCCATACACCTTTTCAAAATTTTGCCCAGATGATAACCAACAACAGGAAAACCCATTTCTCCTATGCGGGCGTTTACTCTGAATTGTACTTCCTATTCAGAAGTGATCTTAGACATCTCTAAATGATCATGCTGGCATTAAAAGGCAATAAATATAGCATGCTTAGAGTAGAAAGCGTCCATGGCATGAGCTAATTCTGTGCACCTTCCATGAAATAATACTTTTGGCTCTTACATTTCCCTGGCTAAAGCCTGGGGAGGGAAGTGCAGGAAACAACTCCTAGTGAAATAAGATGACTTCTACATTCCTCTGAAAGTGAAACAGTCTTCTAATTAAGAAAGGCCAGACTGTCTTCCACTATAGAGCAGATAGAGGGGTTTCAGCCTCTATATAAAGCAAGCCTATAACAGCTGAAAGTGGAGAGCAGCTACAAAGGCTAAGGTACTCCCCTAACAGAGAAATGAAAATTCACACAAGGTCTGAAACAGAATTACACGTTGTCTTGGGAGAAGCAGCAAGTCACAAGAACAAGGGAACAGATACCTTGTTTACTGCAGCTGCAGTGCAATTTAAGCATAGTTGTTCTGCTATACTCATTTGTAACTGTGCTGTCTGCCTGTACTTTACTGTCAGCTGCAATAGCTCACTGTGGGTTTCACAAACCCTACGTGTGATGGTAAGTGGGATTCTGTGGCACCTTTACAAATACTTCACTGCCAGCACATGCTGTGCAGTGACTGAAATGGTATCAGAGGGAGGGGTCATGTGAGCGGCAGGCCAGGTAGAAAGCCACACAATAGGAGCAGGGCAGGTAGGAGCACCATGTTACTTTTGGGGGGTACTGTCATGTGGTAAGATTTCCAGGTATACATACAAACCCCAAGACCATAAAGAAAATACCAGCAGTATTTGCTAAGAATAAAAGATATTTAGTTGCTGTGAAACATTTTCTTAGACTATTATGCCGTGAATACTGATAAAGAACCTACTTAACAACTGAGATGCAATACCAGGCAAATGTTTACATGACCAGAATGGGAAAGACAGATAAAACCCTGCAGGTTGGCTACCTTTTCATTATTCTAAGCTGTTCAGATATTTTGCTTTGACATGCTGAATCAGAGACTAAGAATCAGGCTAAGTATAGTTTAAGCTGCCTGATTTAGCGAACACATAAATACCAATGATTACTTCTTTGCACAGTCAGGTGATCGAAGTCTCTTTGGTTATGATATAAAGTGAAATTTCCCATTAAAATTTTAAAGAAATATATTTAGTGGTTAGCAAATAGGACTTAATAAAATGCTACATGCATTCACTGATTTATCCTGCCTCATTTATTACTGGCTCTGTTCAAAAGGGATCCTCTCTATTCCTTAATAATAGCTATTCTTACAGTGTTAGACATTTTGAAATATTATATAAACGTTTAAGACCGATTCCCTTCACGAAAGCCCCAAAGAAGGAGAAAAAGGACTTTTTTTTCTGATCTTTCATCTACATGTCAACATTTGCAAAAATAAACGTGCAAATGAAAAGCCATGTGCAGAACTAGAAGAGCTTTGGTGGCAAATTTTTAACAGCATAAAGTTTAGTTTTGTGCTATGAACCTTACAGTAATTTGAACTCTGCTGGCCTAAACAAAAAAAAAGTAGGCCTTTTCTGGTGTACATATATAGAAGGTTTGTTTCAGTAGGCTTTCCTCAATACATGTTATGCTCCACTGCACACTCACTGGGGAGAGTATGGAAGAACAAACAACAGTTGACAGATATTAGCTACATCGCCCATAGATAACATAAATAGCGCAGACAGGAGCACAATATGACACCCTCTGTATGCTAAAACACTGTGTTAATTCAGTTACTTTTAAATATGGAGTTGGGTCACTCTAAGTAATTATATATGGTGACCTCACTAATGAAATATATTAGTTGTCCCCGGTTAGTTTCTATTCCTTTTCTACCATACCATAGGATTCAGAAAAAGTACATTTATGCTAATAACTGCAATGTGCCTGGGAACATCCCTGAATACTGACGTGCTGGCATGGAACAACTCATGACTCTGTTAGCAAACTCTCTTATCCTCCGAGACAGCACAGCTGTGCATAAACTGCCATTTGGGAATGATCTCTCAAAACTTTTAACTCCTGAATGATGTCCAGGAACTGCTGTGGAGAGAGCAAGTAACCACACGCCAGAAGCTTCCTAGGGACCACAATACCAGTACAGATGATTAAGTCCCAGTGTCTGGGACATTCCTGGGTAATGCTTAATATATTAATACAGTAGCAGGGAAGTATTAAAGGGAAAGCCTTGTACTTTGAAGGAGTCTTTTTATTTCAGCAAAGCCTTTGACAGAGTCTCCCATAGCATTCTCCTTGGGAAGCTGGCAGCTCATGGCTTGGACAGGCATACTCTTCGCTGGGTAAAAAACTGGGTGGGTGGCCGAGCCCAGAGAGTAGTGGTGAATGGAGTTAAGTCCAGTTGGCGGCCAATCACGAGCGGTGTTCCCCAGGGCTCTGTTTTGGGGCCAGTCTTATTCAATATCTTTATTAACTATCTGGATGAGGGGATTGAGTGTGCCCTCAGTAAGTTTGCAGATGACACCAAATTGGGTGGGAGCGTCAATCTGCTCGAAGGTAGGATGGCCCTGGCAGAGGGACCTGGACAAGCTGAACCGATGGGCCGAGGCCAATGTATGAGGTTTAACAAGGCCAAGTGTCGGGTCCTGCACTTGGGTCACAACAACCCCATGCAACGCTACAGGCTTGGGGAAGAGTGGCTGGAAAGCTGCCTGGTGGAAAAGGACCTGGGGGCGCTGGTTGACAGCCAGCTGAACATGAGCCAGCAGTGTGCCCAGGTGGCCAAGAAGGCCAACAGCATCCTGGCCTGTATCAGGAATAGTGTGGCCAGCAGGAGCAGGGAGGTGATTGTCCCCTTGTACTCGGCACTGGTGAGGCCACACCTGTAATACTGTGTCCAGTTTTGGGCCCCTCAGCACAACAATGACATTGAGGTGCTGGAGCATGTTCAGAGAAGGGCAACAAGGCTGGTGAAGGGTCTGGAGCACAAGTCTTATGAGGAGCAGCTGAGAGAACTGGGATTGTTTAGTCTGGAGAAGAGGAGGCTGAGGGGAGACCTTATTGCTCTCTACAACTACTTGAAAGGAGGTTGTAGTGAGGTGGGTGTTGGTCTCTTCTCCCAAGTAGATAACAATAGGACAAGAGGAAATGGGCTCAAGCTGCACCCGGGGAGGTTTAGATTGGATATTAGGAAAAATTTCTTCACAGAAAGGGTAGCCAAGCATTGGAACAGGCTGCCCAGAGAGGTGGTGGAGTCACCATCCCTGGAAGAGTTCAAAAAACAGGTAGACATGGCACTTTGTGACATGGTTTAGTGGGCATGGTGGTGTTAGGTTGATGGTTGGAATGATGATCTTAGAGGTCCTTTCCAATCTTAATGATTCCTAGGTTTTACTTTCATTAAAAATGATCCAGCCACCAAGCCAGGAGGTGTGGAGTTGCTACTCTACCCTTAATTGGTTTAGTGGTCAACTTGGTACTGTTAGGTTAATGGTTGGACTAGATGATCTAAAAGGTCTTTTCCAACCTCAACGATTCTGTGATTCATTGTGTCACAATGCCTATGCATTCTGCTTGGGCTATATCTGTGCACCAAACCATGTTCTCTGGGAGGTGAGTGTCCTTCACCCAGCAGAAATGTCTAAATGCTGGGAGGCACCTGAGAATCCTTTCAGTGATAGCATTACAAAGACATAAAAAACACTACAAAGACTTTCTAAAATATAACCATCCCAGAACAAAAAAGCTGCAAGAACGTTAGTGGCTATTGCCACTAATGGTTAAAGTCTGCTGGCAACAGAGCGCCTGAAGTTGTGCATACAACTCTTTATTGCATAAAACGGTGGAACAACAGTGAACACTTCTGTCTATATTAATATTTATAAATCTAGGGGAGGAAACAACCTTTAGCTAGGATAATGCAAGCAAGGACGTGTGAAAGATGGATGACTACTTATGTCAAACAGACACAAGAGACTCACTACTAAAAGCAATAGGTCCAGTGGGGACAGACACTTAGCAGCAGCAATTCATTGAGTACAGATCCAATAAAAGCAGCAATGTGACATTTTTATTAGTATCCCACTAATGCCAGATTCAAAAGGAGGACTTTAGTTTAAGCAACAGGTCATGCAAATAGTCTTTGTGGTACTCAGTCACAAGCCTAGCAACTTACATGTCACTTCAGTATAAAAGGATGCTTTTTTTGATATTATTCTTAACAACATCCCTTTTGGTATTCCAAGTTCTTTATTTTAGCTTGTAATCTGAAAGTAAAGGTTTCTCAGAGTCTTTTGAAAAGCAAAGCAATTGCCATCCACTGAGTTTCTCTTTGTCCTACCAGTGATACCTTCAGAGTACTACGTGACCTCCCTTGATTGAATTCATGTTTTCCTTGAACAATTTTATTTCCATATGACTTAAATGACCACCAATTTCCAGTAATCATTACTAGCTCAAAACCAACTCAATTTAACAGTAACATAAAATTGTTAGATAGCTGATGGACCATCCTAATGTTGTTTGGTGGTATCAGTCCAATTACTAATGAAGCGCAGAAAAATCAACACCATCCCTCTCCCTTTAACACTGTGCCTATCAGGCAACTAAGAATTAAAAAGGTGTCACATGACTGATCTACCTTCTTAGCGTATATGTGATTGAAATAATGCCATTATTCATTCCAGTTTTCAAATCCATGGCCTCAAATCTGTAGCAGATCATGGACTGGTGTGGATTTGTACCTGCCTTGCGTATACGCATTTTTTTTGCAGGAAATTTCATGTTTCTTTCTGGTATTGGTCTTCAGTACCAGTTGATAAAGCCACTTAAAGGAGATCTTCCGGTGCTAACCAATTTAGAGCATTGCTGAAGTCTTGGTATAACCAAGAGGTCTTAATCCATTTTATTGCATTCACATAGATGAAATTACTCTGCCTCTCTCACTCCCTTTTACAGCCTGCAATGTTTTTTGGGTAATCACAAGGTATCAACATTACCAAACTGCTAAACTTTCATACAAACTTTTTGGGCCTGATCTCATTTCACTGTATCCAGTGCATAAAACGTTATCTTGAGTGCAAAAACTAAGGGCATGCCAAAACTATAAATACCTGCTTGTCAAAAAAATGGTGTAAGAACACAGTCATACTGCAGTGGCTAACACCTGTTTCTTTTTTGCATTGTAGATAAGATCCAACATTAGCCCGTGTCTTGCAAATCTTGGTTCTGTTTAATATGTTTCAAAGTGCAAATAAACCAGCATTATCTTAAAAACCACACTTAGGTTCTTTCTAAAGATAGGAAAGTGCTGGAGGTCACTGTGTAGTGAAGGGAGCACACAGTAGAAGAGTGTAAGCCATTTCAAAGGCTACTTGGAGTCTGGTTTTAACATTAAATTTGCTTCAGTTTAGTGATTTCCATCTGCCTCTTTGCATGTGTCCTTTAAAACATTCTAAAGGATATTTGAGAAACTGAGTCTGTTTAAGAAATAAGCCAAAACATTTTCTGAGGGGAAGAAGATTTATTAGTACTTTTAAATTATTTTTACAAAGCAAAACTTCAAAATTATTTTTAAAAAGCAAAACTGGTACTAGTGTTATGTTACACACATTGCTGCGCAAATCTGAAAGATCTGCAAGAAAATGGAGTTAGGAAAGAGGTACAGTGCATACAGCATTAGACTAAGTGAAAATGAATTATAGAGGTTTTATTATTTTCTTTTTATACATATACTTCAATAAAAGCAGTGGAGCGCCTAGAGGAGAAAAAAAAATGAGGGAGGATTAATTGTGTCTAGACAACTACTGCCCAACACTCTCACACACACATTTTTCTTTCTATAGAAAGATACATGCAAGGTCAGAACCAAACCCATGGCCAGTTTTGTTGGTAGGTTCTTGTCTTTACCATTGATTTAAATTTCAGACTTTAATTAAATTTTATTCCTTCTCTTCAGTAATTGCTATTACCTAATCCATTTTGTCTGAATTGATTTTGTAAGTTGAAAATGTCAGTATGAATCACAGAATATTTGCCATGTGGGAAAATAAATATAATGAAAACTGAAACATTTGAAAACTAAAGAGCTGACTGGTGTGTAAATACAAACCAAAGTAGGGTTATAGTCATGACGCAGGCTTTTGCTTCTTAGAGGATGGTCCTTCTCTGAATGCAAGATGTTTGAGATCCCTGAAGGACATTACCCTCCAGTTTACTGCTGTCTGCTTTGTTAGAACGTATGTGCCTCTGGGGGGCCATTTATTTGCATCTATATTTGGGGTGGTTTGCTGTTATGACAGCAGCTGGCTTAGAAAAGCTGATAGAATGCTGTGGCATGAGAAAATACATCCTGGAGCATATGACATCCTCCAAAAAGCAGCCAAACCCAGGTCTGATTGCAAGATTATATCACAATTTTTGTAATTCATAGTTTTATACAACACTTTATTAGTTTGCAAAAGCTGAGTAACTTCAATATGTTTAGCTCCTTTTTCTTTTGCCTTAAAGAAAATTATGACTCTCCCATAGAAAAACATTTTCTCTTCATAATACTTTCAAACTCTTAAGATATTAATCCAGATTCAGAAACAAAAACTGAGGGGAGATGAGGTATTGTCCTGGTTTCACCTGGGACACAGTTAATTTTCCTCCTAGTAGCTGGCATAGTGCTGTGTTTTGGATTTAGTGTGAGAATAATGCTGATAACACACTGATGTTTTAGTTGTTGCTAAGTACTGCTTATGCTAGTCAAGGACTTTTCAGCTTCCCATGCTCTGCCAGGTGCACAAGAAAACTGGGAGGGGTCACAGCCAGGACAGCTGACCCAAACTGGCCAAAGGGCTATTCCATACCATATGACATCATGCTCAGTATATAAACTGGGGGTGGGGGCAGTCATCACTGCTCAGGAACTGGCTGGGTGTCATTTGGTGGGTGGTGAGCAGTTGCACTGTGCATCACTTATTTTGTATATTATTATTATAATCATTTTCCCTTCATGTCCTATTAAATTGTTCTTATCTCAACCCAGAAATTTTAGTCTTTTTTTTTTTTTTCTGATTCTCTCCCCCATCCCACTGGGGAGAGGGCAAATGAGCAAATAGCTGTGTGGTGTTTAGCTGCTTACCAGTTTAAACCACAACAGGTACGTTGCACAGAAAGGAGTCTTGCGGGGGTAAGGGAAAAAAAAAAAGTTTACCCTATTAGCAGCTAAAATCCAACACCTATGAAGTAAGGAAGGTTCTAACTCCCCCACCCCGCACTCAGAGTGATGTCAGGATTCTAAAAGACCACCAGTACTACAAACAAAACTGCCTGGGTCCTGTGAAACACACCTCAGGGGAACCAAAGTTATGCATCCGGGAAGGTAGTATGCAATATAAAGATGGCATCACCATGAATGGGGAGTCTGAGCAACTAAAACACTTTCCCTTACTTCTGGGGAAAAATACTGGAGCCCTCCTACTCACCTTACCTCCTATATGTGACTGGTGACTCCACTCTCTTAATAAGCCATTTAGAGTCTCTCCGTATTTCAACCCTGCCTTCTCCTTCAGGAAATTCAGCCGATTCCATTGACTACAGTGCCAAACCTGCACCCTTCACTTGCTAGAATAGCAATGAATTAATTACAGAACACTGCTAGATTCACTTTCACATCTAGACAGCTTCATAAACAATTTCAAGTGGCAACGTTATACTGTAGTTTCTATTTAGCATCATTGGCCTTGTAAACTAATTACTGATTTCATTTTAAAGAGGCAAATTTAAATGTGTCCTCAAAACTGTGCTCTAGGTTAAGAATCATGCTGAAGTCATCGCTCACTAGTTTCAATATTTTCTGCAATCAGTTCATTTAAGCTGTTCTGCTTTCACTGAGTTATTTCTTATGTCAGACAAACAGCGATAAGCAGATACTTACTGAAATACAGCCATTAAATTAAGTGCAGAGAATGGAGTATATGACTGTATTCATGGAATCCTTCGTACAGTCAAAACAGGATTTCACATACGAAGTCTCAGGTGGACCAAGGGTGTAGAATTACATTAAATTCAAATATAATTGGAAAGTTACAGATAAAAGCCTAAATTTTTGCCTCCATAACAAAGTTATATGATTGTATTGTGCTGTCTAAGAGCTAAACCCCACAAGGAAAAACAATCCAATATTTCCACAAAGAAAGAATTTGAAGAACTCAAACACTCACTAACCATGTAAATTCCTCTACTAGTACAAATCCCAACAGAATAAAAGAATAAAATAGAATTATCCAACAAAATGTACTATTCCCTTTAGTGTTCCTGAAGATACTAGTGTGAAATATCATAAATCCAGATCCATACCTTGTGTTTTGGTACCTGCAAAACATCAACTAATTGATCAATTTATTAAAAAATGCCATCTGTCAAATGTACTAACACCCAAACTAAAATTGCTTTGACAATATGTAGATTAACTGTGGGAGCCCTGTGAGGATTGCAACAAACTGAAGCTATCAACTTATCACAGAACCATGGAATCATAGAAACGTTTAGGTTGGAAAAGACCTTTGAGATCATCAAGTCCAACCATCAACCTAACACTGCCAGGTCCACCACTAAACCATGACCCTAAGCACCACATCTCCATGTCTTTTAAATACCTCCAGGGATATGGACTCAATCATTTCCCAGGGCAGCCTGTTCCAATGCTTGACTACCCTTTCTGTGAAGAACTTTTTCCTAATATCCAATCTAAACCTCCCCTGGCGCAGCTTGAGCCCATTTCCTCTTGTCCTATTGTTATCTACTTGGGAGAAGAGACTGACACCTGCCTCGCTACAACCTCCTTTCAGGTAGTTGTAGAGAGCAATAAGGTCACCCCTCAACCTCCTCTTCTCCAGGCTGAACAATCCCAGTTCCCTCAGCCGCTCCTCATAAGACCTGTGCTCCAGACCCTTCACCAGCTTTGTTGCCCTTCTCTGGACACACTCCATCATCTCAATGACTTTCTTGTATTGAGGGGCCCAAAACTGGACACAGTATTCCAGGTGCGGCCTCACCAGCGCCGAGTACAGGGTGACAATCACTTCCCTGCTCCTGCTGGCCACACTATTCCTGATACAGGCCAGGATGCTATTGGCCTTCTTGGCCACCTGGGCACACTGCTAGCTCATGTTCAGCCAGCTGT
Organism: Pelecanus crispus; assembly: GCF_030463565.1. Lineage (NCBI taxonomy): Eukaryota > Metazoa > Chordata > Aves > Pelecaniformes > Pelecanidae > Pelecanus > Pelecanus crispus. The sequence continues at coordinate 68,006,828 of NC_134646.1, read as the reverse complement.
CAACCAACACCCCCCAGGTCCTTTTTGGCCAGGCAGCTTTCCAGCCACTCTTTCCCAAGCCTGTAGCATTGCAAGGGATTGTTGTGACCCAAGTGCAGCACCTGGCACTTGGCTTTGTTGAACCTCATACAGTTGGCCTCAGCCCATCAGTCCAGCCTGTCCAGATCCCTCTGTAGAGCCTTCCTACCCTCCAGCAGACCAACATTCCTGCGCAACTTAGTGTCATCTGCAAACTTACTAATGGCGCACTCAATCCCCTCGTCCAGATCATTGATAAAGATATTAAACAGAACTGGTCCCAGTACTGACCCCTGGGGAACACCGCTTGTGACCAGCCACCAAGTGGATTTAACTCCATTCACCACAACTCTTTGGGCCCAGCCATCCAGCCAACTTTTCACCCAGCAAAGAGTACACCCATCTAAGCCATGAGCAGCCAGTTTCTCCAGGAGAATACTGTGGGAAACTTTTTCAAAGGCTTTACTAAAGTCCAGGTAGACAACACCCACAGCCTTTCCCTCATCCACTAAGCAGGTCACCTTGTCATAGAAGGAAATCAGGTTAGTCAAGCAGGACCGCCTTTCATAAACCCATGCTGACTAGGCCTGATCCTCTGGTTGTCCTGTATGTGCCGTGTGATGGCACTCAAGATGGTCTGTTCCATAACCTTCCCCAGCACTGAGGTCAGACTGACAGGCCTGTAGTTCCCCCAATCCTCCTTCCAGCCCTTCTTGTAGATGGGCATCACATTTGCTAACCTCCTGTCAACTGGGACCTCCCTGGCTAGCCAGGACTGCTGATCAATGATTGAAAGTGGCTTAATGAACACTTCCACCAGCTCCCTCAGTACCCTCGGGTGGACCCCATCTGGCCCCACAGACTCATGTATGTCTAGGTGGTGTAGCAGGTTGCTAATCATTTCCCCTTGGATTATGAGGGCTTCATTCTGCTCCCTGTCCCTGTCTTCCAGCTCAGGGGGCTGGGTACCCCAAGAACAACTGGTCTGACTATTAAAGACTGAGGTGAAGAAGGCATTAAGTACCTCAGGCTTTTCCTCATCCTTTGTCACTATGTTTCCCCCTGCATCCAGTAAAGGATGGAGATTCTCCTTAGTCCTCCTGTTGTTAATGTATTTATAGAAATGTTTTTTATTGCCTTTTACATCAGTAGCCAGATTAAGTTTTAGCTGGGCTTTGGCCCTTCTAATTTTCTCCCTGCATAACCTCAGAACATCCTTGTAGTCCTCCTGAGTTGCCTGCCCCTTCTTCCAAAGGTCATAAACTCCTTTTTTTTGTGAGTTCCAGCCAAAGCTCTCTGTTAAGCCAGGCCAGTCTTCTACCCCACCAGCTCGTCCTTTGGCACATAGGGACAGCCTGCAAATGCGCCACGCCCTGTTTGCCCTCCCTGTTGGCGATGCTCCTGCTCGCTAGTGCTCCCTAAGGGTTTCTTTTATAGGCATGGGGGCTTGGCCGCCCTTGCTCCTGGCCTTGCCAGCCTCTGTCACGTGAGCTGCAGGCTCCCAGCGGCACTCTCAGCTCCACCTGAGGCTCCCTTGGTTTGGGAAACCCCCCAGTGCACCACGCTGGAGCACCTCACTGCCGATCGTGCCGGCCCCAGAGCTGCTCACTTCAGCAACTTCTAACATCTAAGCAGTTAACATAGTATTTTGAAAACATATCCTTCAAGGGCATTCACTATCCTTTCTCAGACATCGCAGACACTGAAGATATTTTTCATCACATATAAAATATGAGAAGCCTCCTGCATGATTCCTAATGGCAGAAAGCATCATTTCTTTGCAAGTAGGGCAATATATACACTGACATCTCCTATATCAATAAGAAAAGCTTAGTTTACCATAGTGAAATGGCTGAACCAGATGCATTCAAAATGAAAGCCTAGGACAATTATATAATAATGTAAAAGGAAAACAAACTGACAGATGAATTATTTCTAAATCTTGTTTGCAGATGATTTTGCTACCAGAATTCTGAATGTGATCAAGACTTTCCCATGAAGAGAAAAAAGGAATGAGAGGTATTTGTTTGTGGTGGATCTAGGAACACTATTTTCTATCTACCTACATTCACAAGGTGCATGTCAGTGAGAAAACCGATCCTCAAGTGAGATTCATGGACTTCTGAATCTGTAATAGCTTGAAAATGTGCACCAGCAGACACTGCTGTGTGATGAAACAGTTTATCAGTAGGAGAAACTATTTTTATCTCTAATCAAGCAGATATAAGTGTATGTAATCTAGTATTTCAACTCCCCCCCCCCCCCCCCCCCCCCCCCCCAAAAAAAAAAAGCCCATCCAGAGCACATTACCATAATTGCAAAAGTCTTTTTCAACTGTGCAGGAGGGGAAAAAAAAAAAACCAAGAGTTTTCTCAATGACTCCTACATCTAACTCTAAGGATTAAAAGGAAAAGCCTCATATTTTTGTGCTTTAAAAAAAAAATGGATTAATCTCAACAGGCAGTTGTCTCCCACAGATTATTAGGTCTCTCAAGAAAGCTTATATAACCCACATAGGTCTTATGATTAGCATGAAAACCCAAGGAGACGTATTATTATCCTCTTAAAAGCAAAGGGCTGTATTTACAACAAGAGTTTGAAGATAAAAGTTATTCCAAGTTTTTCCGATTTCAGCATTGCTTTTCACTTCAAAAATTCTTTTGACATTTAACTCCAGCATGGGCAGAAAGTTATTAATGTGGGCGCAGAAAGCCCACCCTGCAGTGTGCCTGTCTAGTACCGATAGAAGAGGCTGCTGTAGCTGTGTAGGAACTTTTGCTATGATAAGCCTTTACATAAAAGTGAAAACCAGTGAAAATTGCAACTCATGAGCCCAGGTGAATGACCAAATAACAACTAGTCCGTTCACCTGCACTACCTACTAAAATAGACACAACAGTTCAAATGGAAAAAGCATTCTTCAGTATGAAAAGCCAAGTCTCTGAAAGTGTGGATTTCTGGGCACAGTCATACAACAGCAAAAAAAGTGCAAGTTTAAATTTTTTTATTTATCTGAAAAATCAGACTGGATACCCTTTTCTATATTGTTTGCTTTCTCCACTTTTACTTTTTTTCTACTTTTTTTTTCTTGTATATTTTTGTCCTTACTAGTTTCAGCATCTGGTGCTGTTTTGTGCTGTTCCTTTATCCCTCTTTCCTCCACCAGCTTCTTTACCCTTTGAAACCTTCTCAACCTCTTCTTCCATTGCTGGAAAATCAGCTCAGTTAAATCACCCATAACATATAATTCTGCCACTGGGAAGTGCGTCTGGACTAGCTCTATGTTAAGATGGAAGGGCATTCTAAAGATCCTTAGGAGATGCCAAGAACAGGAGAAACCAGGGGAATTTGAGTCTCCTTTCTCAGTACCCTCTGAGAGGTTGTCCTGAGTCCTACCAGATCTTGACAGGGCACAGCAAATGCAGTAGGTGTCACGCTGAAATGACTAACTGCAACAAAAAGGACATTTTCTGGTTTAGATGATGCTGATCACTAAAGGGACAAGGAAGAAATATGTCCTCAAGCCAAGACAGTAAACAAATGCTGTTTCAGCTAAGTAAAGAAAAAAGAAAAACTAAGAGCAAAGCTGAAAGTCAAGTGGAGAACAGAGAGGAGAGCATCCTCTGTGCTTGTAACACCAGGTCAGAGCCACAACAGCACACTTTCCACCCCAGAGAGACAGAGGGAGGTCAGTGGATCCTCCTCATTGTAGAAAGCTGTCAGGGCTGATTCCTCCCCAGAAGGCTGAATTGTTCTTTTGTCCAGCTCAGACCAGCAGAGATCTGTAGGTCTTGAGTACTAGTTTGTATCTGAGATAGCATCAAAACTTTCTGTATAAAGACTACTCAAATTTATACTTGGAACGAAATAGCCTAAAGCAACCAAGCAGCCTATTTTGCTGGATATTTTCAAGTGTTAACAGGACATATGCATATATCATAAAAACTCTTAGATATCTCCAACCTTCTAGATAGCAGGTGTAAATTTTGCCTCTTGTGTAAGTTGCATGAGATCAGTGGAGTGATTAAGGATGACAGTTCTGAAATCTTAAGGGAAACACTATGCCCATAATGAAAAGACAGATGCAAAGTGACCCATTTGTGGAAATGAACTCTCTCATCGGAGGTGAAAACGTGGCCACAGTGAAAACGGCACAATTGGCTCATTCCTGTAGATGTAGCCTTTAATATTACTCAGAAGCATGCATTGAAAATTCTATGAAGTGTTAAATGCTCTAAGAAGTGACTGAAATTATCAGGGGATTTAAAGGTGTAATCATTAATAGTATTATTTTAGACTTGCTAGACTTGGATAATCCTCAGTGACACTTGGCAACTTCCATAAACAAAAAATATCCTTCTAGTTTGAAAAATAAGCCCATTCATGCAAAACTAATCTACATTTCCCAATCAAAATTGGCTCAAGGGTGTTCTGCAGTTTTCTTCTTTTGCAAGCATTCATCTAGCAGATGCTGTCATTTTAACTCCTGTGAAGTGATTCTTATCCTAACTTGGGTATTGCACACTGTTTCTGTTCCTCTTAACAGAGCTTTCTGGGAGTTCTAGCGAGGAGAATTCAGTATTGCTGCCAAACCAGCTGTTAAATGTGAGAAAAGAATTCAAGAAGTAATTTCACAGGATACTTTCTATTACATTGTCTGTGCTTGATTATCTTAACAGCAAATTTTACAGATGTAAAATATTCAATGTATAAAATGTGTGTGTCTGTCTGTATGGTTATAGACACACACACACACATTCCCTACTGCAACATGACTAGGATTCAGAAATAATACTACTAAAGGATAAGATGGAATTTTTTGTATGTAAAAAAAGCCAAAAATTGTGTCTTGTAAATTTTTGAGTTAAATCATGATTTCTGCTCCAAGGAACACAATAATCTTACCTCAAAAGCTCCAAGGAGATGAATTCTGTAAGTCCTTATTTGCAAACCAGCTAAACATCAGAAAGATCAAAATATTGCCTCAGTTGACCCTCAGGTTTCTTTTTGTTTTTAAAACAAACTTTCTAGAAAAGAAAATGAGAAAGGACAGAGTGCTGCAGTGCAAAAACAAAACCCCCCCAAATAAACCAAAAAACCCCCCAAAAAACCCAAATCAAACAAACCCTACCCAAAAGTTTCTTAGGTTAATGGCAATTATTGTCTTTGTGAGGTATACTCTTCTGGAACTCTTCCTCCAACTCAGCAGGTTGAAGGGAGTACATTTATAAGAATTATATTGTCAGCAGTTAGCAGTTCAAGCCATAAACGATCCAAGACAAAAAAGAAAACATGAAAGCACAAGGCAGCATTTTTCAATACTTTTCAAACAGATATCAAGAAATATCTGCTGAAATTGTTTTGGCGTTTTCTATAAGAAAAAAAAAGGTAGTTTGTCTTTTACAGACACAAAATGCTAATATATATTGTTCTGAGATTTGTTGTTAAGTGTGTGTGTGCATACCCATGTGTATGTGTATTTTGAAAGCAAAAAGCCTGCCATGACAAATCTGATAGAACAACAGTTATGAACCACATAATTCCAGACACAAAAGCACAAGCTGGCCACAAACTGCAAATGTGCCATCAACATGCTGCAAGTTGAACACCCTCCCTTCTCAAGCAGAGAAACGTAAAGTTGCTTACAGAACAATTGTATGTAAAAATGTAAAGCTGTTTCTAGTTTTCTGATGCCATGCAGCAGCCATACACACAAGGAAGAGAAAAACTTAAAAGGCCAGAATATACATCCTCTATTGCACTCCTATACATAATGCATATAAATTTGAAACAAATAGGTGAGTTCAAGAGGAGAACAACACTTTAAATAATTCACTCCAAAAGAAATATAAATATTTGGGACAATATAAATATAAACATACATACTGCCTGATATTTACACCCTATTATTTAACTTATTTAAGGCTGTCGTGGTTTAGCCCCAGCCAGCAACTAAGCACCACGCAGCTGCTTGCTCACTCCCCCTGCCCCGATGGGATGGGGGAGAGAATTGGAGGAGTAAGAGGGAGAAACTCTCCTGGGTTGAGATAAGAACAGTTTAAGAATTGAAATAAAGTAAAATAGTAATGATAATAATAACAACAATATAATAATGATAATAACAACAATATACAAAGCAAGTGCTGCACAATGCAATTGCTCACCACCCGCCGACCAATACCCAGACAGTTCCCGAGCAGCGATCGCTGCTCCCCGGCCAACCCCCCCAGTTTCTATACTGAGCATGACATCATACGGTATGGAATAGCCCTTTGGCCAGTTTGGATCAACTATTCTGGCTGTGCCCCCTCCCAGTTTCTTGTGCACCTGGCAGAGCGTGGGAAGCTGAAAAGTCCTTGACTAGCATAAGCAGTACTCAGCAACAACTAAAACATCAGTGTGTTATCAACATTCTTCTCATGCTAAATCCAAACCACAGCACTATGCCTGCTACTAGGAAGAAAATTAACTCTATCCCAGCCGAAACCAGGACAAGGCTAAACAAATGAAGACAGTTACTTGGCTCTACTGTGCCATATACTAAGAGGGCAATGCAACATCCAAGAAAATGGAAAGTTGAGCTGCTACTCTCTGACATTACTCCATTTCAGCAGCCAAAAGAGTAAAACTAGAATCCTTAAAGGGGAAGAAAAAAAGAAAAAAAAAAAAAAACAAACCAAACTTCATTACAAAAATTTCCTACATACAAGCTACAGCTATATAGAAATAGTCTAAATACAGACAAACTAGGCCTGACCGAATTATAGCAATTTCTCTAAAACCACTTTACAGGGCTTTGCATATCTATTACTTTAATAGCAGGGTTTTGAGTTGCTCTGACAGGTTTATCTTCATGATGTATGGTCCCCCTGCATAGCACAAATGAGACTATAGAGGAAAATTTAAATGAGCGAAAACAGTATTAGCCCATATTACCGAGCTGTTCATTCACTGTGCTTTAATGGTGTACATTTTAAAACAAAGGGTCTGCAGAAAAGAATGTAGGCACATAAGAAGTAAACTTAATTTTCCATTAAAGATTAATTAAGAGAAAATCAGATGAGGCTGAAAATTAAAGACTACATTTATATAACTGCAGTTAGAAAGAGCGAACCATCTTCTCTGTGTCCCTCATCAAAGCAACCACGGGCAGTGATTAGGGGAAGGAAAACTCTGCAGGTAAAGTAACAGTCTTCTTTCAAGAAGGTTCTTTCCCCAGCACCCGAGGAGCACAGGTTTTTAATCCAACTGAACTCAGCACTGAGGAGATCGACTAATAGCGGCAAGCTTCTCCATGGAGGCTGGGTCTCTCTGAACATGCTCTTATCTACAGCCTCCAGCAGAACCCACCCAGACTCCTGGCTGGCCACCAAAGCCAAGCACCTGTGCCCTAAGATCCCCTCTGCAAAGTTACCGCATAGATTCACATCCATCATAACTGTACCCTCTGCAGAAGGGGAAGAGAGAAACAGCAGTATATGGAAAGTGCCCTAGAATACTCAAAGATTATGAATGCTGGAAAAGAAGTAGATGTTGAGCAATTCTTGACTTTAAAACCAATCTTTACTTTTAAACTGACCTGGAATTGGGACATGGAGGTAAAATAATCTTTTACCCCTTACAGACCTGAGATTTGCCCCAGGAAACCTGGCTACTGCTTGTGGTTTCTCCTAGTATTTACTACAGTTTTCCTGTTCACAGAGTCATGGCATTAACTGTTTAACTACCTCAACTAGGATGTATTAGGATGCTTAATTTATTAGGAAAGTTTAAATGGTATATCTATTCTTAATACACAATATTTAATATGTGACGGATACAGAGATAAAATTTTTGCTTATGAAAATGCAAGTTAATATTTCACTCAGGAGCAATGAAGACAATTCAATTTACTTGTTAATTAACAGTATATACAACACCCACTGAGCAGCCAGAACCTGGACAGAAACCTGAAAACACAGCAGTGGAAGCAGCAGTAACAAAACAAAATGCCTGAGAATCTGCTCCTATGTGGTTTTTACATTCTCAAAGATCAGTTCACAGAGTGATGGGGCTCACTGTAAATCATCTGCTGCAGCCGACCAAGGCAGTCTTTCAAAAAAAAAAAAAAAAAAAAAAAAAGAAATGCACAAGTTTGGCCATCCTTCAATCCCTACTTACTATTCCATTCTAGCCTGCAAAGTAACCATTCTACCACAGGGTTACAATTTGCTTCACAAATTTATTAGCACTTAGTTCCCACTTCCCCATTTAACATAGCGAGCCTTCCTGTGTGCTTTCCGACTTAATTCTTGAATGGCACTTTTCTTCAGATAAGATCCACTTATATAACTTCAGGGCAGGAACAAAATTTTCTGTTTTCCTTAATCTTAATAAATCCTTGTTCTCCTGGATGTTCCTTCAATGCAGTCTAATGAAAATTCATAGGACATCTGTTCATTCATAACTAGAACAACTTCTACCTTGGAATTTTCTTTCTGCTTAAAAAAATAGTGCAACAAGCCCATTATATTTAGAGATTCTCCCAGGGATTATACTCAATCATCCATTTGCTTGTGCTTTTCTGCTATCAGACCTTATTAGCCTCATTGTTTCCCAAGCTTCTGAAAATCTGTTGTCCTTTTCTGTCTCTCCAAAACAAGCCATAGATTCTCCTTTCACAGTTCCCTGACATTTTGCAGGTCAACATGAAGAGCCATCTGTTCTCCTTGGCATATAATTCCTATTCTTCCACTTTAAAAGTAATACTATTTACTTACAAGCCTTGAGCTTCAAGACCCTCTTCATATTTTTCCTTCAACCTTTTTTATGATGTCCCATTCATCATCGTTGTCAGACTTACAAGTTTTACCTTATGACATATTTAACTTACTTGTATTAGTCTTGTATTTGCAGGTTGTGGTTGAAGTAATTTGTGATGCATTTTGTAACGTATGCTCAAACTGAAAATTATTGTCTAGGATACTTGAAGAAAGTATATTTTTCAAAGTAAGCCTTTTTTTTCTTTTCTTAAAATATCTAAGAAATTGTGTTTTCTGGCTAGTAGCTAAATTCTTCCAGGCATTGTCCTGCAACTCTTGCTCTCTCTTTCTCTAGATCTTAATTGAAAAATAAGGAAACATCACTAGAAAGATTTTATGGAAAAAAACCGTGGCGATAAGCAGGTAAGTTTACTGTCAAAAATAATCGTAACTATTTTGAGCCCCTTCTTAAAGACACCATAATATCCCTTACCAAGTAGTTCAACATTCCTGAGGAAACAGGGAGAATGATAGTCACAGTTCTAAGAAATAAAATAATACAGGAGAATTGTATTTTTTCTGTACTAGCTAAACATGATGTTACACTTGAACTGAGTACTACCAGCTGCCTCAAATCTTTATCCTATGCTTGTTTCTACATGACTGTGTTTTGATGGCTCAGACAGAGCAAATGAATCCTGTGCCAATCCATTCAAAAATACTCTATGTGGCAGTATCAAGCATGGGCTTTACAGCAGTGATGGTCAAAAGTTTGAGTTATTCTTAAACTATACCATACAACCAGAATCAATGTCATCACTTGTAGATGCAATTAAGTTCCCTTGCAGCACTGCTGATGAATCTATATATTAGTTTGGAAGGCTAAGCAGGCAAATGACATAGGTCCAAATGGCATAAGGGAAGCAAAATTTTAGCAGGGGAAAAAGTATGTAAGTGAAACAAAAGTTTGAAAAAGCAACAGTAACCTCAAAGTGGAAGGATATGTTAATTCAGGTTATTCTTATAATGACAGATTGCTAGCATTTTGGGAACAGATGTACAGTTCACCATATAGAAATGAGCACAACATCTACTCAATTAATGGAATGCCTCAAATGGTGCCCTCATTAACCATCACATTCTCTGTGGACTGCCATGGAGTGTGGAAGACACCTTGACAAATTAAGGTGTCTGTTTTCCAAAAAATTGAAGTTTTTGTTAAAGTAAGTAGCATTAGAACTGCTTAAAGTTCTAATTTAGCAGAGATTGTGAAACATTGTGAAAAAAAGAGAGAGAATTATTCTGGATTTTCTCAGGGATTTACCTCATCCAGGAAGCTCTATTTAACCACCAGGCAAATAGCAATTTTGTAGTTTATTGTAGATTTCTCATTTTGATTGTTTGTTTATTTGGATTTCAGATCAGTTAAAAGAAAATTCCATGCAAAAATTAATATCTCAGTAATAAAAAGTTAGTTAAATACTGAGCCAATTAATTAAATAACAACACCATTAGACAGCAATAACCATGAGCAGGTCACAGAAACTTTGGCACCCTTTCTGTGGAGTTACACTACTCTGCCTTATTACAGAAAATTACTTGGAAATATTTTGTTCCCGGTTTTCATTTTTTCCCTTAAATCCCACAGTCTTACATGACTGTAAAACTAGTATTGTTGAGTCCCGTATTCAATTTTACATGACAATCATTGTCCTGATATGATGTGATACTGCATAGGGTTAGCTAGTTTTGTAAGGAAAGTATTTTTTCCTAATAAAATTATTGTGTTAATACTGGCATTCTCTCAGCAGCAAGGACACTAATCATCCTCAAGACAGTGGAACCAGACAGTTTTCTTGTTGGTGAACTGAGCTACAGACAATTTCTTGACACAGGCAGGAATAACTCTGCTATACCTTATCACATTCAGAAGACAACCTGACACTTTCCCTGAGATGCTGTTAAATGAAATAGGGTTTCTTTATTCCTAGGAGTGTGTAGAAACACCCAGTCTATGAAGCCAGAAGTGCACTTTCTTTTCTAGAACAAAGGGTAGGCAGCATTTATTCTCTGAAATTTTCAAACAGAAACATGAAGCAAAAAAAACCCCTCCTCTTACAGGTAGCAGTAGGAATGAGAATATGTATTCCACTTTTACTTAAATTTACTTAAATCCTTCAGAGCTGTACACTTTTGTATTCTTTTCTGCCTTCACGGCTTTCATGTAGATTTCCTTCCACACTTTGCATGACAGGACAGCCACTGCCAAAGCACTTTTATCGACATTTCTGCTTTGAAAGCTGCTAGAACACCTAATGCATTCTCCCTATCTTGCTTTTTATCAACAGAGAAGCAAGTTCCTTCACCCAAAACTCAGAGGAGTAACTGGCCTCAATTAAAAACTGGCAAAAAGCCCAAGCCTGTTGACTTTCAAAGCATTTGCAAAAAGACCAGTCGTTTACACCAGGCTTTTCAGAAAGATGAATGATGAGGATGGCTTGTAGATTAAGGGATAGCAAAAAGCAGGGCAACCAATCTTTGAGAAAGTTTACATAACACCACCTGGAAGTATCTTGTACAGAGCTTCCCATTACCCAGTGCAGATTACTCAAAAGGCAGGATGGAGGAGGCTATTGTGAGGCTGCTTGGCTTGGAGAGATTTCCAAACAACATTTGGTATCAAGAATGAAATTTATGAAGAAAAAAAAAAAAACACCTTCTCATAAATCAAAGAATGAAGTGCAATTTCCCTAGATAAAGGGAAGAGAGCTGCAGAGTGTTCAGAAACTTTTCTTTTTTTTCCCCCTAAAACACACAGAGTGGGAACAGGGAAGCACACTGACAACAGCTGATCCCAGAACTAGGTGGCACCTATAGTTTCAAGTTAGCTCAGCTGAGAGGGCTATAAAGATTTTATCGAAGAAAAGTATATACTATAAGAACTAAAAAAAAGCATAAATAAGTAACCAACTTGTCTATCTGTGCCTTTTCTAAGAGTTAATTTCATAAATTTGAGAAGTTAAATAAATTCTGGATGACAGATCAGACTGCGATTTAGGACAAAACAAAGACCAGTAGAAGACCCCAAATAAACTTTTGTCAAGGAAAAAGTGTCCCTTAGCTCACCATCAAGCTGTCAGAATGAAAATGCTTTTTGTACTGAATACAAAAATACAGAAAATGGGTCCTGAAGCAGAAATGCAGCAAAAAGCCTGTAAACCAAAACTCAGCACCAATAGACAAAGAAAAGTAATAAAATTAGTAATTTTAGCAACCCTCCACAATAACACACCATAATTTGACTTAGCTAATGCTTCATACACATAATCTTTCTTCACAGCCATGTACAAATTACTTCATTTAGAAGGATCATTCTGTAAGATTCTAACAAGATGGTCACTGCATGATTGTCATTCCACCTCAGGCTATTGAACAGTACCACTTGGGACATCAACCTGAAAGCAAACAAGATACATATTTTAAGCAGTCAGAGTTGTAGAAGCCCATAGGAGCAAGAGGAAAGTTAAAAGCAGTGAAAAGTCAGGAGATTAAACTCATGGTTTGCAGGCGCTAGCTAAGGAATATGTGAATTTAACATATGACTAATAATAAACTGAAAAGACACAAAAATAGCCATTGCTCTGTCACAAAGCAAAGCAAACCTTTTACTCAGTCAAGTAACTGCTTGCATTGCAGGGGCAAGAAAACAGAAGGGTAAGTAATGTGAAGAGCTTTTCAGGTAACAGAGAGCTCTCCAATGAATACAGCTGAGAGCTGCTGAAGCTAAACCACCCAGAAGCAAAGGGCAGAAGGGTGAAGGACTGAATCCTTCATTTCTATTTAAACATCAAAAAAACCCAACTAACCAATGTGGAAACCAAACAGTCTCTTTAAGAAAAGATATTTTTGGGGTGAAAGCAAATTAATATTTCTTCTATACTCAGTACCTCAGCAGAGTCCTTCAAGTCCATTCTGACAACAGGCTGCTTAGATATACTCTGAAACCTCTCTTGCAATTTTTTTTAAAAAAATTCTTAGTTCAGTTCTATTTTTTAACTGAGTAGTAACCAGGGGCTGGAGGTCTAGCACAGGGAAATAAGCTTTTGAGGGTATAGATAGCACTACACAGGACCTACAGAAATGAAATATATAGTTGAAGTATTTATTATGTATTTATTAGATATCTCAAGAAAATAAAGAGCCAGCTACAAAAACCTTGGAATTTGGGTGCAGGGAAATCTGAAGAGAGAGTAGAGTACTTTGCATCTAATTTTTCTCTTCCCATTGACTTAGAGAAGTATTACACAAGAAAATCCAACATATATTGGAATAAAACCTTAATAAAGAGTTTGAGAAATTAATGAGATAATTAAAGAAACCCCAAGCCTGAGGTATCACATCAGTAAATACACAACAAATTCCATGGCCTATAACATGCGGGAGACATTTCTAATACAACATTCTAAGTATGCCTTAAAATACATTCTTTGCATTTTTTTCTAGTCTGAACTTTATTAAACTCCTTGCATTTCTTCCTAATACAGATTTACCTAACAAAGGCAGAAATAAATTAGCACAGAAGAAAATAAATTTTTAATTCAGTAAGTTGAGAAAAAAATGAAAGCCAAGTTACACCATTTTCTATCACTGAATCACTTTTTTCTATAACAAAGAAGCTGAGTTACTGGGAAAAAACCTTTCTTGTACATCGTAGGAGATATCACACAGAAAAATGATCACCCACTTTGACTGCTTATATGCCTTGTGTATCAGTAATTGACATCCATCTGGGGGCCTAGTCTTTGTTTTTTGGAAACATTTCTCTTAGTTGGTGCTTGCTAAATTAGACATTTGAGAGTAAGAGTGACCTGTCATCTTAATGTCACTCCATAGCTTGATACAGGAAAAAAAAATACAACATAAACCAAGGCCATAATCATATGTTCCTAATAATGCCAAAATAAACAAACAAAAAAGGGAATATATGGCCTTTGGGGGTAAAAACATCCCCCTGGAATTGTTTTTCCTACTACAGTTTTGTAATGCATATGTATATAAAGGAAAAAATCAAAACGCTGGTCTTGAGTTAGGGCCCATGTACTTCATCTTTTCCCCTTTACCTATAGTGCCGAAGCACCTTTGCCTTCTGGAATCCCAATCTGCAGTATAACAGTTACTGCAACATAAAGGACATTTGTGACCGAGTGAAAACCAAAGGAGCATTCACAGGCATTAGTGTGAGAGGTAGATGCCCTTTTGTCAGCAGCACTGTAAAATAAAATAAAAAAAAAAAAAAAACCAAACCCCAACCAAACCCAAAACAAAACCAAAAAACCCCACACACAACCCACACCCAAAAAACCCCTACTTTACCATCAGTTCTACAGCTGACTAGTTCACGTCTTAAGGGAGGGGCAGAATTAAAAAAGCAATGAACTAAATGTAAGTTTAAAAAGATAACTCACTTTCAGGACATGTAATTTTTTTTATTCCCCACCATCACCACCAGTACAGAGTGAAACAAATTCAATTTTATAAACATCCATCTGGGATTTAGGATGTTTGATTGCATTTTTACAACAGACGGAAATGAAAATTAGTAGTTTACTTTAGCAGTTAGTACAGTTCTATGCCTAGAGATTTATCATAGTTTGCCATGTAATTTAAGCACTCGGTTTCCAACAGCTACTGCTCTCAGCCTGGGGAAGCAGTGAGGAGAAAAAAAAAAAATCTACCACAAATTACACATGATGAATTTTTAGTAGCCTCAATATGTTTCTTTTGTGTCACTACGAGACACGATACCATACAACAGACGGCCCGAGAGAAGAGAAGGTTAACAAACTGGCTAGTAAAAAGAAGAGTCGATGTGGAAGGTGACCTTCTGAGAAGAGGTATTCCAGCCTCTGGCTAGGATAAGGAAAGGCTGTGACTGCTATAGAATTATATTGAAAGTAGCTTATCATTCATTTCTGAAAGAGAGTTGTCCTGGCAACTTTGCTTTGTATTGGAGTCATGTGCTACTGCACTTACGCATTTGTATGCCTTTGATGTATTGTCTTGATTGGACTTTTCAGGAATGCAGTGCTGGGATGCTAAATCTTTAATTCGACATTGTAAGACAGATACCAAGCTACTTAATTCTACCAGAATGACTTCTGCTCCAGGACTGCAAAGGATCAAAGCACAGGCAGCAGTTTTATCAATGTTTTCTTGGACTTCAGCAGAATGTAGGCATCAGAGTCCCAATCTACTTACCCATGGGCTGAAATGACTTGTCCTTGTCAGGGAATTGGTGGTGGAACAAAAATCTCAAATCATAGTTTTCCATTCTAGCTAGTCAACTGAGCCTTGGTTTAGAATGACAGATCTTTTTGATTGCCAGTAGCATCCATAGAAGAATCTTTGGAAGACATTACTGTACCTCCTAAAGCATTGGACTGAGAGATTAATATTTTCCTCTTATTGTGTTTAGAAGAAATTCACAGCAGCTTACATAGATACACTCTGCTGTGGTAATGTATTTTAATACCTTGTTATTCCAGTAGAAAGCAAAGAGAAAAGGTTAAAAATATCAGAAGTTTTAAATTCGTTTAAACGAATGAGTGGCACGCAGCGGACTGGATGTAAGGAGAACACTGATCTCTCGAGGCAGGTCTTGTGGCATCAGTTCCCTTCAGGATGTGTACGACCTCTTGATTTGGATTCAGTACTTCAAGGAGACAGCCAATCTTTAATGTGTTAGTTTCACTCTGCTCTCCCTTAGCTGCAACTCTTGACAAGGTAACAGCAAAACAAAAAGATGACTTATTAAGTAGGATTTACAGATAGGTTAAAAAAAACCCAAACCACAAAGGCAGGAAATGGAGTAGAAATAACTGGTCAGACATCACAGCAGAGGAAGGTTACAACAGAGGAGTCCCTGTGGGGTCAGTGCTGGAGTTCCTAATGTTCAACCCATTTGTAAGTGTTCGGAAAAAGAGGATGAATAACAAAATCAGCAAAATCTGTTTATGATATTCAGTGAAGGGTTAGTGCAAGAACTGCAGAAGTACACATGGAACCGGGTGACTGGGGGATGAAGTGATGAAATACAGCAGGCAGATGAAACAACATATGCAATTTAACATGAGGCAGGTAGGAAAACCAACTTTATCTCACACCACAGGGGGCTGAACTCGCTACAGACTACAACAGCCAAAAAATGGAAACTTATTCTAGTAATTAATACTTCTAAGAAAACATTAGCTTAGCAGCACTAAAAAAAACCCAAAATGTTTAGAGTGATTACAAAAGTATTAAAGAATTGAAGAGCAAGCATGCAAAACCATTATAACAGAGGGTTTGTACATTTTTAAGTGCTGCAAGACATCCTGGATTCTCTAGGCTAAAAAGGACTTAGTAGAAAATAGCAAAAGCCAAAGCGCTTAAATGTGTGTAAACAGGTGCCTGCACTACCTGAAGAAACCACTGTGAACTTCAAGAAAAACAATTTGAAATCTTAGCATATAATATCAGTTTTGCCAGTTCAAACCTATCCCACTGGAAAGAGCCAAAGTAAGTGATACTTAAATGGATACAGATAATTCGGCTAATTCCGAAAATCCAAGCTGGGCACTACTTAGCCTCCTAACTACTGACCTCCAGCAGTGCTGCTTATACCGTATTCAATCTGCAGGGAGCTGTAAGCGCAGCGAGGGTCTTCCACACCGCTTCAGCGCATAAGCGGGCGGAAACATGAAGCCGGATATATTAATGATATGTTCCACCAGTCATCACCTTTCCCATGCCCCCTAGAAACAATTATATGTGTTTTGAAGGCTTTTTCCTTCAAATTCAGCTCCTCTATGGCCTGGCTGGCTAAAGCCCCAGCACTGCACATCCCATCTCATAGCTCCCAGATCCATAGGCACTCCATGATCTGTGCTTCATATTTCTGATTCACTGGGGTGCAACCATTTCTGCCTCTTTTCCTTTTCCCTATCAGTCTTTAAATTTGGCCAACTCACCTCCAGGTAGATATACAGCTAGTTACAGCACCCCAGTGCCTTAATCAATCTATTTAAGTGTGGAATGTCTCATCTCCAAGGGTACACTGGTGATATTTTTAAGTACTTGTCTTACAATACTTTGCAATAATACTTTGGGACTCCAAATCTGGTATTTGATGCATTTGATGCAGATTAATGAAACGTAAAAAACTAGTAGTACAGAATACAAGCTAAGATATTGCATTGCTTGGAAAGAATAATATTGTAAAATTAAATCTAGAAAAAAATTATTTTTTGGTCATACACCCATACATAGATTGAGACAGTACCTATTTATCTTATGGGTAAGCTGTAATAGAAAGAAAATCTAAATTTCTTCACTTAGATCAGCAGCAATGCAGCTAAAATTGCATGTTTAAATACATGTATTTAAATAAATGTCCTTCTTATATTGAAGTAAATAGTCAACATAAAAGCACTGAAAATTCCAGATACTCTATACTCTGTTATTACATGGTATTTTCCTTCTCTACTTACTGACGAAGTCTACCTGGTAAGACAAAATATAAACTATTATTCATACTTTAGAAAAAAAAAAAAACGGGGGGGGGGGGGGGGCACATAGCAAATTGCCTATTTATAGCATCAAGAAGAATATTTAGGAGAATTCTATCACTTATTGGAGGGTACTTTTTTCCCTGATGAAAATGAACTTCTTTTGCTCTATGGCATGACCTGATTGATAAAAACATTTCAGCAGACCAGTCGTGAAATAACTGGTCTTATTCCTACACTGTCTCAACGGGATGACATTTCAATTACTGACACAGCATGATACTGTACAGACAACAGGTAAGTAATTTAATAGATCAGTCCAGAACTTCCTGTAAGCAATACATACAATTCAATTAGTTTCTCACAACAGACTACAGCAGTTATTTGAGGGGCTTCAAGCACTTCATCGGGTAAGTCTTCACATGGGCAGGAATGCCCTGCTGTTTCCATTCACATCTGCCGCTCAGCATTAACGTTTCAGAGCTCCGTGAACATGGACACTGGGTATGTGGCAGCAGTCGGATTCACCTGTGCGGTGAGAGGGAGAGGGCCTGAATTGTGATGACATTTCCAAACCCAGCAGTCAGGGAAACAGACGCGTCAAGCTGAATGGGAACAGTGACTGTCAGCCACTGTCAGCATCTCAGTCTTCCCCGACCTGGATTTTAGTTACTGCTCTAACTCCGTGAACTCAAAAACCAGCCTGTTTTTGAAGGAATAAGTATTTCTGCGCTGCATTTTAGAAAAACCACAAGTTTGATAATTTTGCCTTCAATCTTACAGCTTCAGAGTGCTGAGAGTTAAGACATGACACCATGCTGTCCCCTATTTCTCTTGGTCCAAACTCTTCATTGCAACAGATTTGCCAATGGCTTTATACCAAGGATGAATCTTGGTATATAACATCAGTGTACAACACACCAGTATATAGCACAATATATACGTTTTTTAATCTATATATAGAATACATAACATCATCAGTATATAACACAATAACATCAGTGTCTGTGCATGTATGCACTTTTTTATGTATTAGTGTCACTCATACTCTTCTTTCCCCTCCACCTCACTCTCCTGGGTACGTGCATCTGTTTTACTTCAGGTAGGTTTTTCTTAAAGTCTTATTTTCTATTTTCCCTTCTCTTTGGCATTAATTTGCATCTAATTTTGTTTGTTTTGTTGCATTTTTAAAAGTTATTATCTGACTGAAGAAATTAAAAATCTTCCTGTATTCACTAAAAAGCCCTGCCGCCTTTTCAGGGCTCCTGAGGAGCTGTGCACACAGGTTACTCAGGGAAGTTAAATATTAATTAATCAGCGAGGTGCAATAGTTAAAATTAATTCAGTCTCTGTTGAGACTCTCTCATTCAGAATTAAAAAAGATTTTGGTTTAATTTCCTTGACAAATTAATTATGTTAAGTTAAAATAAGGTTACCAGTTCTGATTCTTCTGAAATGTAGCAGTTTTACATAATTTGAATTAAATCGGCACATGAAGACAATTCCTTAGATTTCTCTTATGTTGTAAGTCCTTTTCTGAACTGATATAATGGAAGTAGTTTATAAAAGTTGTGCTAGGCTGCAGTATAGCAATTCAAGAGCAGCTTACCACTGGTGTTTAATATTTGTTTGTCTGGAAACAAATGTGGTATTTTGGGGTAACTGACTGAATGTATAGAATCATTAGACTCACATTTACAGTTATTAATTAATTTAATATCTATTTTCTACAGAAAGTTCTACAGATCCTAGTGTCAAGGATTGCAGAGGCATCATTGCTAGTGAATTAGATAGTCAGAGCACTGACTGTACCTGACACGAGATGCCTGAATGTGAGCGCGTTTAAAACTTGTAAGTGAACACAAAGAAAGTCTGTTTAAAAGGCGGACTGTTTAAAAGTGGGTATACTTATACATTTTGAACATATATTTTTATAAACGTAAAAATCTAACTTTTCCATAATCCAGGACAATCTCAATCATCAATATTAGCAGTTACTATACATACTCGATTAAAAAACAAACTTGATTTTTTTTTGCTCCAAGCTGGATGCACCTAAGTGCATGCGTCACTACCACATTTGACCAGCAACTCTGCTCTCTCAAGAAACCAGAGCCCCCACCTCACATCATGTCCTTGTCCCAGGGGACTCAGCTGAGGAGAAAATATGACCTGGGATTTTTAAGAAATTCTTCTCCAACTAACATAATGAAATGTAGCCATTAGACTGAAGAATCTACAGACAAACTGTTGAGGAGTAAATGACATAAAAGCCTAATTCCTATTTTCAGAGTTGACTAAGGAATCTATCTTCTGCTGACCTTTACAAATATTACCATAAATCAAATATAAATGATCAGCTGTCACTTATTTTTCCTGAAATTAACTGAAGTTTACCATGGCTGTACACAGAAAGGCCTGCACATCACAAATGCTAAATGCTGTTTGATTTTAATCACATGCCCATAAAAGGGATTTAGAGAATAACAAATCTGCCAATAAAAAGCAGACTAACAGACACACAAAATTTAGTACCTCATTTCAGATTTATTCAATTTCCTACACTAATGAAGTATACAGGTGCTGATGAAAACAAACTTTTTTCCCCTATCCCAGACACTTTCAGTTTACAGTTAAATTTAATTACATTACCTAGACGGGCACTCTATAAAGTTCAAGAGGGTAAATCAAATTATTACCGGTTTTAAAATCCATAGAGCCTATCCGACCCCTCCCCCCAATAATACTATATATGCTTATTTTCAGATGATGTATTCTGAAGACAGAGTAATGACAAAACTTCATTTGTAAAATTATGGCATCAATATCATTTGGAATAGAACTTCAAATGCAGAATTAATGACACGTTAGAGTTCAATCCTGAAGGGCAGTAACAGGAACACAGGGTCCCTAAGAATAACTGCTGTAGCTTTAAAAAGATGTTTGGAAAATAAAATCTTCTTTAATTTCTTGTAGGTTTTTAGTGGAGTGATCCCCATATAAAGGTCAAAGTATACACATACTTTCACCATGCAACAGACTTCAGTTAAAAATACAAAGAGGTAAATTGGCACTCAAAAAACAGAATCTAAAGGTAGTATCTTAGTTAATGTTTAGAGAACTAACTGATCTCATTTGGACAGCCTTTTGTAGTGGAAACTTCAGGAGTCCAATTCCAGATAGTTCTTGGTTTGTTTGGTATTTTTAAAGTTACTTCAAAGTAAGTATTTAAATTTTGGAACTGAAAGAGATATTAAAGTGTATTGCATTTTCTTCCCTGACAGGCTGTCATTATGAAGAGGCAAACTAAGAGTTTGGTGTCACACTGTGTCACTCTAGTCAATATCTAAACAAATTCAGAGACACAAAAATCTGCAAGTAGAATTTAAATGACTTGGGTTATACAGAGAAATGATAAATGTTAGAAATGCATATAGTCTAAAAACACCTTAAAGCAAGTAAAGGCCACCACACTGCACTGGGAAAGAGAACAGAGGTGTGAGATGACCGGTGTCACTATGTTATCACACAAACAAGCGACTACCAGTGCGATAGGGCATAAGGTTGGCTTTCGCCATGGCCACAAAGCGGTGTTAAGTTTTATCAGTTCTATCATTTCTACTTGGCTGTACCAGAGCCAGTCACACAGAATAATCAGTTAAAGACCGGCATGCTGTTAGCACATAGTTCAGTGCCCACTTATTTCCAAGGCAACATATTACTGCCATTTTCCAGATTGTCCGTCTACCTTATGTCCAAACATGGTACTGAATTGACCATCATCTACCTCTAGTGTTCCTACAGAATTCAAAAATTAAGCTATTAAATGGGGAAAATGTTTTTTGTTAATGCAGGTTCATATTCAAGATAGCCCTTGCAGACTGTTTATTAAATAGGAACATGTGGTTATCCCAGTTCTGTAGAGTTTTGCCATTCATTAAACTAAATGTTAAATTGCATACTATTACTGCAGTCAACTAAAAGCATAGGCATATATTGTCATATTTGGGTAAATGAGATTGTCAGGGTTTCTCATTTTTATTCCTAGCTTGCACCTTTCACTTAACAGCCACAAATAAAACTAGGAAGCAGATCCAAAAATACAGAGGTTTTCATTATATGTTTTAATACCTTCATTTGAATGATCATCTATTGACACTGCTACTGATAGGATGAGGCCATCTTCCCTAGTTATCCCTGCTTTAGCTGTTACATACACATCTTTTCTTCCATGAGTAAGTTTCTAATCCTTTTTCAGGACATTAAAGAGCACAAGTGCCTGAGGGGGTAGGCAAGTATTTAGATTTAAGGCTAATCTTGTGGATTTGCATTAGGTCTTCAAACATAATCATTCATATTCCTATTCATAGCCAATACTATGACAACAGAGCAAGAGCATTATTTTCCCTCGGGGGGGGGGGGGGGGGCGTCAGGAGGGAAAATAGATATATATATTAGGTCCTAGAACTTATTCTAAGGCTATTGCATATGTAAAGGCCTAACAAACCCAAGATATTAAAAAAGCACATGCAGTGATTCTTCTAATTCTGTCTGAAAAAAAAAAATGTTTCAGTTGACTGCAAATTTGGTTTATAATTCCATGCAAACTACCCATTTTAAACTTCTGATGATTGGAGGAAGGGGCTCAGGAGAGATGATTTAGTCAAGAACACTTTTTAGGAAGAGGCAGAGGTTACAACTGCTGAACTGTGATACTCTGCCATCCTTTGAAGCAGTGGTATTATCCTAATTGCAGAGAAGTTTATTTCAAAATAAAAACATAGGAATGATTGTATTGGTTCAGACTAAGGATCCATCTAGCACAGTATCCTGGCTTCAGCAGCACCTATTAGTGTATGCCCAGAGAACAGAAGAAGCAGGACAAGCATGTTGAATGTTTTTTCCCTAACACTTTCCTAGCCACAGACTATTTTAATCTCAGGAGATTTCTTATGTATACTACAGTTAACCTAGTTAGTGACTCTCAACAGATTTGTTTTCCAAGTGCTTGCCCAGCTTGTCCCTCTGAAATCATGCAGAACTTTTTGCACTTACAACACCCTTTAGTAAGGAGTTTCACAGGTTCATCAGCGCCAGGGTTTCATTTCTGACTGCTAATGGTAAGCTCATCACCTATCCATTTAGACATAAAGTTCATTTTGCCCAGCAAGCACCACCTCACATGAATCTACATTGAATTTTATCTACTATTTTACTGTCTTTGAGAATCATTGCACAAAATCTGCCTACAATAGAAAGTCCTATAAAATGAACAAAACCAACCAGAAAACAGTCTGCGTACTCTAAGGTAGTATTTATTACAGTTTGCATCCAAATTTCTACTCTAAGTACACTCTACGCCTTATTGTTTCTACACTGCAAGTTACTCTGTACAACGGTTCAAGGAAAACCACACACACGTTAAGAAGTACAATATATCACATAAGGCTGAGATAGTCTTAATGCTGCCATTTCCTAACATTTTGTGTGCATAATTTGGTAACTTTCTAAGAGCTCTTTTAAGAGTATTTTTAAACAAAATGTCAAGTAGTGTGTCCTACATACAGCTGAAGTTTTAATATTATCGTTATAAATTATGTCGGTAGTTTGGACTCTTACAAGAATGTTACAGAACGTAGGACTTCCAAAGGGAGGTCATTAAGGATGGCTATGGGATGCTTTTCAATGTGTCATTTGTAAGAGAAGCTGAACTGTATCTTTCATTATAATTAAGATTCAGATTTGGAATGAGAGAATAAAAACCCAAGCAATCTTTTCAAAAGAAATGGTATGCAGCATGGTAACTTTGTCTTTTTCCCATTAACATACCACAAGAAATTTTAAGACTTCAAAGATGACTCTTTTGGAAGGATCTGGGAAAAAAACTTTTTGAAATAGGTTATATGATGGAGTTAATGCATTAAAAATATGGGACATCTGAGTGAAATATTTAAACATATTCTCCTGAATATGTTTAAAGATTAGGGTATTGCCTTTAGATCCCCTACTTCAAGATATCCTTCTACCCACACAGATTTTTCACTACTGCTTCAGTCTCCTGTCATGTTCAGTCAATCTGCCATATGCAGGATTATAAAACTTGAAGTTGAAACATTTTGCACAACACTGCGTTTTGCAGATACTGCTTAAAGGAAGGGAGAGGTATGCAAATTGGGGGAAACAAAGGCAGTCTATCTAGACCCTTTTCTGAAGAGGGGAAGTTTTATAATTTGTGAGTGATTAGCAGTGGTTTATTATCATACATTTTCTAATTAATTACATTACTTAAAATGAGATCGAAGCAGCAGAGAACTGAAGATGATGGTAGAAATTCTATGGTTACATGAGAACTGATGAGGAAAATTTTAAAATGTCATCAGGGAGATGGTGCTGAGAACTCAATGTAAAATTTCTTCACTGTGCTTTCTTCATTACACACTGTAGGGTAATTAAGCAGCAAAATTTTTTTATGGATTTATGCAAAGTAAACAGTGCTGTAAATTCTCTTTTCTCAAGAGTCTACCCTGTACTATTTCTTAAAAAAAAAAAAAAAATACTCTTTGTGCCACAAGAAAATATTTGAGAAATGAAATTTCATTATAGCAGACATACATCAGTGCATCACCATCTGAAAATTGTTTCACTATGAGATCAGTGAAAAGAAATGCAGAAGCATTTTTAGGGTGTTCATATAATATAGCTTTGCATGAGAGATATTCCTCTTCTTAAATAGGACAAAGAAAAAGCTTCTTTTCTCTTTTACCCTGTTCAAAACAGTTTGAAGTGCCAGGAAAAAACACAAGACAGGAAAAAAATTGCCAGGAAACACACTCCACCACAGTCTTTCTGTCCACTGCTGCTCTTTAACAAGAATTTATAAATACATTGAGAGAACAAAGCCAGGGTTATTCAGTTGGTAGCACACTCATGAGTGCTAACATCATTTTTTACCAAAAGACTTCTGACGTGCCATGGTGTGCCCTAAACTCAGAGCAACACTTCCCTGCAGGGAACAGCACAGTGACTGCTCCATTGTGAGAGCAAGGCAAGAGAGCAATTAAAATGCCTGCTTGATAGGCCTCATTTTCCCACTTAATCAAATTCACCCTAGAGCAGAGACAGCTTTGCAGTCACAGCACTAAAATCACCTCATGAAATTATACAAGAATGGAGAATAAATGAGTATAGCATATCTCCTGCTTATGAAGGAGCCCATGACAGCTCAGCACAGGCCAGTCTGGGAAGAAGTTTGGAAAGGGCTAAAAGAGTAAACAGTAAGACCCGTGACTCCAGCTCTTGGTGCTCTGGCAAAAAGCAGGATGCCCCACACCAGCACAGGGATGGGGTCCTCAGTCACATGCTTTCATTACAAGGTTTGGAAAAGAAAGGGAACCAAGCAGAGGTGCAAGTGTAAAATTGCAATGTACTAAAGGTTGAATTACCTTCATTACTCACTGTGATAAGTATGGCATTCTAGTTGTGATTTTAAAAAGTTAAAAAACCCAAACAACTCTTCAAAGATATCCGACAAGCAACTGATCCTTAAATGCATATAAACTCTGTATTAGTCAAGGGCAGACGTAACATCCAGACACAAACTGCCTAAAGTTCATCTTCTAATGTTTCATACTAGTTTCTCAACATGTGTTGATTTGCCATCTCCTTTGCTTGGGAGATGAAGATCTAAGAGCACTGACAGAAGGCTTGCTTTTCTTAGCTGACTTCAGGAGTGTCTTAAGAGTTGGTGCATTGACATCCATGGAACAGTTCTGGGAAACAACAAGGTCACTTGCATGGGACTCAGGGGCCAGCATCTAACCAATAGTTTCTGGTTTGTGAGAATCCACTGCTAGTGCCTCAGAAGGCAAAGATTTACTAAGAAGGCAGAGACTATTGAAAAGATAAAAACCTTCCATTTTTTATTGCCTAACTGTATTGCCTCTCTGTGAGTTAACAGATCACAGACATCTATCACCATTTGTAGGCCTTGTTTCAATCAAAATGCTTCAACAAATGCTCCACAGCTTTGTTGAGAGAGATCCAATTGCACAACTTGCTTTAAAGACCATTTTGCTTATGTAAAGGTGATGGCTTGTTTCCACTTCCTTACTTTGTTCAGTTGGATACAGTACAGCAATGCAGTTCTTGCACTTCTATTTCTTTTGTAAGGGCAGCTGGGAATTATTTATTCCCTTTCATGCTTTCTCATGAATAGCTACAGTTCTTACATAATTTCTTTTAATCTTCACTTTCAGAGAATACAAAAATATTCCTGTGACGCAGAGGTAGCCTTAAGAAGTAAGTGTAGTTTCTCATTCATTTATTTTGCCATGTATTAAGCTAATAAATCTAAGCAAAGCAAAAAGTCATCATAGGTCTTGCAGAAGGTTACATCAATACAATTAAACATGAAATCAAAAACCAAACCCGAATTTAACAACTTGGTTTTTTGTGTAATTTTTTTTCCTTTTCTATTAAACCTTTATCCCATCACAAAATCCATTAACCAAATGTTTCACATATTCCCACTTCTATTTTCCAAGCTTGTTTTTTATTCAGTTGTCAGTCTTGCACAGTTTACCTGAATGAGTTTTCAGAGGCCAAAGCCCCAGTGATGAAAAAATGTTCTCTTGCTAGAAATCCAATCTAAGGGGAAAGATGCAAGGAAGTTTCATTTGATAATTATTTTCAGTTCATCATAACACTTCAAGTAAAAACTGTGTCAGGAAGCAAAAAAAACAAAAAACAAAAAAAACTTTCTTTAGAACCACAATTCCTAGTCTCTAAAGGAAACAGATTTGGGGATAGATGCTAAAGAGCCACACGGATCTGTTTTTCCACACTATATCAGACCAAGCATCTTAGCAAACGCACAGCTTACTGAGGACATGAAGCACCTCTTGCTTTCAAGCTCAGAAATTCAAAATACTAGAACTAGAGCTTTTAAATTCCTCAACCAACCTAACTGGCAGACATTGCTGGCCTAAAAGGCGTTTGATACATCCATTAATCAGTGTCTGAACTGCCCAGCCAGCCTTCAGTGCAGCATGGTGAAGTCGTGCAGAGGCAGCAGCCGCATACCTGCGCTTGCCTGGCTGGGACCTGGAGCAGTGCAGGGTTTGACAAACAAGCAGCTCAGAGGTCCTTAGCAGCAACTTGTGTCAGAGACAGGCAGATGCCCGGGAACTGTAACTTCTGCAGCCCTCTGATTTTTTTTTTTTTTTTTTTTAAATCCTCCACTGCTTCTCTGTCAAAATCTCTAAGTTCCTCTGAACTTACCTAATTAAGCAGCACATATTAGAATTGGCAGTATGTATGGAGGCTACCTACTCTGCAGTTTAAAATGGTGTTACATGAATATTGCCAAGTATTTAAAAAAAAAAAGCACTTTTACAGAATTTTCTGTCTTCCACTTAGGAAACCAGAAGCAAAATGTCTTATGGATACTCACATTAAATAATCAGTTAACAGTAATTCCAGATCTTTGGCTTCACTGAATAGCTTTTGTGACTCATCACAAACAAAAATTAGCCAGCCAAAACAACATGGAGGAAAACACACTACTAGAAAATAGCAGTAGTAAAATTAATGTTAATAATTCAGGAATATTTCCCTCATTGTTATTCAACTTCAAGGTCTGAAGAGACCATCTGAGAGACAGAGTGACAGTTGCTTCCTACACCTACTTAAACCATCCAGATTTTCAGTATCACTCCGTCATAGAGCTATGCAGGAAAAGTGACTACATAGAGAAAGGTACACTAAATTCATTCCAGGATCAGTTTTATTAAAGGAGAAACTTTTTGTTTTGCATTAGAAGTACAATACTTTTTCATCTCTAGTAATTCTTCCTAAGACTGGGAAAATGATTTAATCAATCATTAAATATGGCAAATGAAATTATTTCAAGATGACTGTGCACATATTAAATACAAAGTGGTTTTAAGTTTTGTGCTTTAAATTTCAGGAAAAAAGGAAAAATGCAGTATAATTACATGTAAGAACTAAGAGCTAATTAGTCTCAATATTTTCTTTCATATAACCTCTTAACTGTAAAGAAAAAACTTATTCTGGAATATTTACCTACTATCACTAACTAGACTATTACATTCTTGTAAAATATTTGAATTGCTCTCTAGGTTTTTAAGCATTTGTTTTTAAAATTTCCACAGCTTAATTTAAAAAGTTGATAATGGGACAACCCTCATATATTCCTGGTAAGGCTGAGAGTTTTACATTCACAGCCCAAAAGCCAGATCCCATCTTCTGCTAACTTCTGTAGAAAGCATCACTCCAAGAGTAAAAAACCCAGTATATCACCCTGTTTTTTAAGAATTATTCCGTCAATGCATCCACAACATATACACCTAAAATCAAAGACTCGAGATGAAACTGTTTATTATAACCACTGTGGAATCCACATCATGCACTGGAACCTAGAATGAAATTTAAAAATTGCCTCACAAATTTTTTGTTGTAGAATAGGGTAGGAAAGGGAACAAGGCAAGAAACTTGTCTAGTGGGACTTTCAGTATTTCCCTCTCTTCCTGAACTGGTTCATGAAATAAGGTGCCTCCTTCAGGGTGTTTCAATCTATCAGTGACAGAGAGCCAACACAAACCATTTGAGATCTCCATGTGGTTGGGACCTACTCCTACATGTTCTCTGCTGAAGATGAACATCAAGAAGTGGTGCGGTGATGACACTTGCTCTAGGACAGTTACAGGTCTCTCTGAGCTATTTCAGAGTGGAGTTTAAATGTCAGGTCTACTCACTCCCCAATGGATTCTCTAATCATCAGAGGAGAGTTAGGCTCCTTTTTACCACCTCTATCTAGTCCTGTGATGTTTACATGTCTTGCTGTATGATGGATTAAGAAACAGAGAGGGCTCTTATCCATACTACCAGATTTTGGAAGTGTGGACATTCTCCTTGGACGTGGAGGAGACATCTCAATCCTCTTCAGGCTAACCAGTCAACAACACAGATCTTCTCCCTCCCTGGCAGGCAGCCTAACCAACAGGTGTTTCCAAAGTTCAGGAGGGGGATATCTAATAAATCTATGTGGCAATAAAGTGAGCAATCTTGGAAAGCTCCATAATAAACTGCTGTCTCAGACAGACTCAGAGTTTAGGCATTAGTAGGCAGATGATCTGCAACAGTCACAGGAGTACTGTCGTGAATCCCTGGAAGCCTGTGCCAGTGTCTCCCACACCTTCAAGGAAAAGAGGTTTATGCTCAGATGATGTCTTCCTCTTGGCAGTACACTAGAAAACATTTCTGTGCACAAAAAGTGAAAAATAAAGACTAAAGATTACCTTCTGATAGTCTGGTTTCTCAAAGAAACTGCCATCAAGAAGTACATCCCACATTCACATAATTTATATTTAAACTAAGAAAAATCTCAAGCCTGTGATCAGTGTTATTTTACACCAATGGCATCAATCTATAGATTAAAAAAAATAAAAATCAATCCATAGCTTTATTTACATAAGCCTAGAAGAGTGAAATTACTTTGGTTTGTCAGAGAAAGAGTACAATTTCCACAGCCAGAATTATTTCCCTCTTCCTTCCTTCTTTGTAAACACACATGCTAACTGGGAATTTGAATCTGTCCAGGAAAAACTAGCCTCCTTTATGACAGGCATTTAATACAAACATTCCTGAAAAAGACATACTTGTGAAAATTTACCACTGCCGTCAGTGACAGTTTTGTTTCTACCATCTCTTTAATCCCCACACTCTATCAGTTGCGACAGTTAAGAAAAGCTTCCTAGCCATTGCTCTGAAACTTTCTCCTTTTCAAAATAATTTACAGTCTATTTCTTGATCTCTTCATGATTTATTCTCATTATTTATAATATACAAATTCATGTCCCATCTGAAAACTGAAACATTCTCTTCAATGGCAGCGCTAAGTTCTTTATGACAATGTTTCAAAGAATGGCCACTTCCAGCATGCCTCAAGAGGCAGCGGAAAATAGAGTAGGAATTGGTATGACATTTGAGAAATGCTGTCTTCAAGTATTTGAGGGAATCTGTTTCAGTTGTGGAAACACATCAACTTGATATATAGCAGAAGTTATGGAAAATAAAAAACTTTGTTTAAAAGACCATTTCTTTTCATTATATTTCACTACATTTTCCTGTCAATCATAGTAACATGCTTTAAAAAAAAAAAAAAAAAGGATTTTTTTCAGGCAGAGATTGCCCCTTAAAACCCACTGTAAGGATTTATGCAGCATTTACCTTCAAGCAAGGGGGTTGTTTCATTAATATTGGTTACAGCTGGGTGGGATGTTAAGCACAAGTCCATGTTTATGTACTGTGACAGACAGCTATACGAGATAATTTTTATTTTAAATATTGAGATTCACAAACAGGTCCATAGTGATGTAAATGGTTATGAAATGTGAGCAGTAAACCCAGTAGTCAACAGTGACTTTTTAGCTGGGCCTATAGCCAGTAAACCCAGTCTCCCTTCCTAGCTCTTTCTCCTGTTTTCTAGTCATTGTAATCACACCAACTGCAGCAGAGCTTGTACCAATCTACATTGATGTAGATTAAGGTATATTCAACATGACTACCTATAGAGAAAGGAGGAATTAGATTCAGTGCATGTGCTTTCAACAATGTGTAGTTCCAACTTAATATCGAAGTATAATTTAAACATTAAAGAACACCTGAAAGAAACCAGGGGCCAAATTTTATCAACAAGGAAGTTAAATTATATTCACCATTGTGCTCCTTAGTAAACATCTGCATTTTGAAAATAATTGGTCACATGGGTGAGCAGATTGCCTGCATGTAAAAAGCTAAATAAGCACAAATTTTTGTTTCTGATAGCTATCCTACTTTTTTTTTGAATGCTCGAAATAGAAACAACAATATCTTTAATACACAAATTAAAGTATAACTTTCTAACACTTTCAACTAGGCTTCCTCATTCATCTTCATTAATTATCAAAATGATGAATTACGTATTAGATTTTGCAGGGGGAACAGTAACTGGTATTGCAACAGTTGAGGTTAATGAATATACTGGGCTATGCAAGAACTCAACAGTGGAGCTCTACCTCTCTTAGCGGTTCAGTTATTATCACACTATATTGATCTTATTTGTTACATCGTTTGAACATGATGAGGTCTATTAACCTAATAATAGTAGTAAGAGACTGTTGCCTGTACTAAAAATGAACTGAAAATTTCTTAGGAAGTGACTCAGTTCTTAAGAGTTCCTAAGAGTGGGGGTTTTTTTTCTTGCTTGTTTCCTTTAAAGAAACATGTTTCATACCACTCTATTTGGCTTTCCAGTAAACTAGCATTAAAAATGTGCTTCTTAAATATAAATGAAAGAACTTCTTTTAGTAGTAACATAAGAATCAGTATCCACAACAATGCTTGAAAACAGTTTTGAATTGTGAGCTTAGAAATCTTGCAATACAAACGACCATCTGAAAAACAACGTAGTGTGCATCATTTGACAGATAGGAAAGGAAAAGCTTGGATGACTTTGTGAAAAAGGAGTATTGGTGTTAATTTCTAACATAGCTCTCTTCTTGCATTGTATATTACTTAATTTCCATAGCAACCCACAGGAGCAAGAAGCCAGCATTTCAGAGAAATCTGAATTGATACAATTGACAAAAGAGAAACCATAATAGACTGGGAATAGTCAGAAAATAGAGGCAGGGAAATTCTATGTTACCATACACTCAAAGTTACTAAAAAGCTGTATCGGATTTCCACAAGTTACAAGCATCCTATAAAATACTGGTTGCCAATGTTTATGCCATGATCTTTATAGCACTATAACCCCCAAACTGATGAACTGTATGCATCAGTAAATTATTACTGAAGAGTCAACTTGCTTTCAAATCTTTTCATCAGTGCCTAAACTGAAACAAACAAACCAGCCAACCCACTCACCCACCCAAAAAACCCACATCAGCAGAAACTTTCAAAATACTTGTAGTAAAATGAATGGCTTTTAACTCTCAATAATCATGTTAGCACAACTGGTTATTATCTGCTGATGCTGGACTTGCATCTCTGCTTGATGATTTTTCCAAAGGGGGGGGGGGGGGGGGGGGAAGTCTAGAAAGAAGCACAATTATATTTTATCAATAGAAAATGACATCATGTAAATTATCATATTAGTCAGCTGTTGGGAATAGCCATAGAAAGTGCTGAATTGTGAGAAAAGTATATTTTCCAAAGTGCTAAGAAGAAAACTATACTGTTTGTTCAGTAGTCTAGCTTAGAAACCTTATCTGGTACTATACAGTTTGTCCAAAGTTATTTAGGTAATTTTTTTTCCTGTAAAGTTGGCAGCCATTTATGTTTCAAATCCTTTAAGGGCAAAAAGCACAAGTGTTATTTAAAGTTTGCAGCAAGGTACTATAACATCACATTGACAGTTTGCAGTTGATTTATATCTTAAGATAAGCAAAAACAAGCCTGTGAAAAAGAATGTAGTCTGCTTGTCAAATCAGTTCATGAATCAGTGAAAATACAAAGCATGAGATTTATCCTTTATGACCATCGTGCGATTACTCTGCATTACCTTTAATGTACACAGGTGGCCAGGTGAAAGCACGTACACTCACATTCCGATTTGGATTCAGGTGTGTAAATGCTTAGAGAATGTTAAGCTGTCTAAACACTGTAACAAAAGGCTATATATTCTGTTTTCATTATGCTCAGCCAGAAAACAGTTCACAGATTTTTTTATTATTTACAAGATGAAAGGAATTATAATACAAAACAACGCCATCACTACGTTAACCTTCGGCAGTTTTCTTGTTATCATGCTGCACGGCTCGACTACAAAGAAAAAC
Source organism: Pelecanus crispus (assembly GCF_030463565.1). Classification (NCBI taxonomy): domain Eukaryota; kingdom Metazoa; phylum Chordata; class Aves; order Pelecaniformes; family Pelecanidae; genus Pelecanus; species Pelecanus crispus. The sequence continues at coordinate 67,974,683 of NC_134646.1, read as the reverse complement.
AGTCATTACCTGTGTGAAGAGAACCTGTGATTAGCCTGAGAAGGTACTGGGCAAATTTCAGTATTTCACGCTTACACCGCTTCCTACAGCCACTCATCGTAAGCAAATAAGGTATTCCTCTGAGAAGAGCCAGAAGACCGTGCCAATACGGAGAAGGGTTTCTGCCAGCAAACTTCCCGGGGCAAGT